>NC_089581.1:55596347-55896347 GCF_019320115.1 Miscanthus floridulus | reverse complement strand
GTTAGAGCCATCTACACTTATTATCTCTACATCATCCACATCAAATATGCACTTGAAACCAAGATCACACAATTGAGCTACCGACAATAGGTTGAAGTTCAAGCTCTCTACCAGTAGCACATTGGAAATGCTCAAGTCATTGGATATTGCAATCTTACCAAGCCCTTTGGCCTTGCCTTTGCCATTGTCATCAAATGTGATACTATCAATCCTATTGCTCTTACTTTCATTGATTGAATTAAATATTCTTGGATCACCAGTCATGTGTTGTGTGCACCCACTGTCAAGTACCTAATGCCTTCCTCTAACTTTATAATTGACCTACAAAAGAAGATCAATTCTTTTTAGGTGCCCAAACTTGCTTGGGTCCTTAAAGGTTAGTTACCAAGATCTTTGGTACCCAAATGACCTTCTTCTTTGGGCCTACAATTGGTGTACCAATGAACTTAGCCTTCACACCATTGGCACCCTTAACAAGCATGTAACAAGAATCAAATCTAATTGAGGATATATAAGGTTGCTTGTTCTTGTTAGTCTTGTAATGTTGCTCTATATGCCCAACTTGCTTGCATCTATTGCAAAATCGACCATTGCCCTTCACAAAGCTAGTTTTGGGAGTGACAAAGGCTGCCTTGCCTTTCTTGTGGGTATAGCCTAATCCCTCTTTGTTGAGAGAAAATTTTTGGCTACCCAAGCACTTTAGCAAATGGGCATCTCCACCATAGGCATTGCCTAAGGCACGAGTGAGCTCATTCTTGAGGGTCTTATTTTCCACCATTAGTGAAGCATCACAAGTGAAACCGTCACTCAAAGGTGAAGTTGAAGTAGAAGCGCTACAAGAAGGGTTAGTGGGAGCAACAACAATAGGCTTATAAAAAGATTCATCAATAATATCACATGTTAGTCCCACATCATAAGACACAATCACTTGCTCCTTCTTGGCTTGCTCCTTCTTAACTTGCTCGATGAGAGAGGAGTGAGCCTTTTCAAGCTTAGAGTGAGCTTTGCTAAGCTTCTCTTGGGCTTCTATTAGCCTCTCATGAGTGGTACTTAGCTCATCATTGGATTGTTCAATAAATTTGACTTTCTTGCTTAATTCTTTGCACTCCTTTCTCTTCATCTCAAAGTAAGTGTGCACTTACTCACACATGTCCATGAGCTCCTCTTTGGTGTACTCCTTCTCCTCATCATCACTCCTACAAGCATCACTTTCACATTCATCATCATCACTCACATCATATTTTACCTTGGTAGGCTTTGCCATGAGGCATGTTGATGGAGTGTCGAAGATGGAGGGCTTGTTGTTGATGGCGATGCTTGTTAGTGCTTTCTTCGATTTCTTGCCATCATCACAAGAGTCATCACTATCTGATGAGCCATCACCATCCCAAGTGACCACATAGCCTCCACCTTTCTTCTTCTTTTGGAAGGTCATCTTCTTCTCCTCCTCCTTCTTGTTATTCTTCTTCTTATTCTCATCATTGTCATTATTGTAGGGACAATCCGCTATGATGTGATCGGGGCTCTTGCAATTGTAGTATCTTCTCACATATTCTTTGCTTTTGGTATGATCTCTTCTCTTTCTTGCACCATAGCCCTTCTTCTTTATGAATTTGTCCATCTTGCGCACAAATAAAGTCATGGCCTCATCATCAATATCACTAAGATCTTCATCATCACTTGATTCTTTCTTGGACTTGCCCTTGTTCTTGGATGATGAGCTAGCCTTGAATGCTATACTTTTCTTCTTCTTGTCTTCGTCTTCCTTCTTGTCATCCTTGTTAACCCCTTCCCTTTCCATATGGTATGTCTCTTGTGTCATGATATCACCTAGTACTTGGTTAGGGGTCATCTCCTTCAATCCTCCTCTTATGATAAGCCATCTCAACATCTCAAATCTTGGAGGTAAGCACATCAAGAACCATTGAGAGACATCATAATCATTGATCTTTTCTCCCAAAGTTTTCAAGTCATTGACAATAACTTACAATCGATGGAACATCTCCAGAATGCTCTCATCTTTCTTCATCTTGAAGCTTGTCAACTTGTCCTTAAGAATATACAACTTGGCACTCTTCACTGTTGGTGTGCCCTCATATGTTTTCTTCAATCTCTTCCACACCTCACTAGCTCTATCACAATCCTTGATTTGCTCAAACACCTTAGAATCAATGGCATTGTATATGGTGTTGAGAGCCATTGTATTACATTGCTTGTTGGTCTTGTCTTGGTTGGTGAGATTGTCAGGATCAATGATAGCATAGTCATTCTTAGTCACATCCCATACTTGATCATTGATTGAACCAAGATACATCTTCATCTTTCTCTTCCAATAATCATAGCATGTGCCATCAAAGAACGGTGGTTTGCCCCCCACATGGTTGAACACAACTGGAGCCATAATTTGACACCGAGGTTGTTAAGCCTTCAATCAAATGGTGACCACGGCTCCGATACCACTTGAAAGGTCCTAATATGGCTAGAGGGGGTGAATAGCCTATTTAAAAATCTATAAATCAACTAGAGCAATTTGATTAGTATAACAAATAGCGAAATGCAAACTTGTTCTAGCTCTACAAGGGTTACAAGTCACCTATCCAACAATTCTAGTTTCTATGATCACTAAACACACAATTTGCTATGTCACTACTCACTAAGAGCTCTCACACTTGCTACACTAAAGAGCTCCACTAGATGAACTTAAATTATAAAGCAAGCTCTCAATTCTAGCTACACTAAAAAGTTTGTTACAACTAGTTTGCAAGAATATAAATAAGTGAGTAGGGTGATTATATCACCGTGTAGAGAAGTAAACCAATCACAAGATAAATACTAAATCAATCACCGGGAGAATATCAAAGGGCAAGAGAATCAATTTTTCTCTCGAGGTTCATGTGCTTGCCGGCACGCTAGTCCCCGTTGTGTCGATCAACACTTGGTGGTTCGGCGGCTAAGAGGTGTTGCACGAACCTCGTTCACACAATTGGACACAGCAAGAATCTATCCATAAGTGAGGTAACTCAATGACACGAGCAATCCACTAGAGTTACCTTTTGGTGCTCCACCGGGAAAGGCACAAGACCCCTCACAATCACCGCGATCGGAGATGGAGACAATCACCAACCTCTGCTCAACGATCATCGCTGCTCTAAGTCATCTAGGTGGCGGCAACCACCAATAGAAACAAGTAAATCCCGCAGCGAAACACGAATACCAAGTGCCTCTAGATACAATCACTCAAGCAATACACTTGAATTATCTCCCAATCTCACAAAGATGATGAATCAATGATGGAGATGAGTGGGAGGACTTTGGCTAAGCTCACAAGGTTTCTATGCCAATGCAAATGGCCAAGAGAGTGAGCTAAAGCCGGCCAAACGGTATTTATAGACATCCCCAAACAATAGAGTCGTTGGCTCGATTATTGGGCTGACTGCGCATCGACCGGACGCGCAGGTCGTGTGCACCGGACGCACCGATCGTGTATACCGGGCGCGTCCGGTGTGGCGACCGGACGTGTCCGGTCGCTACCTGACTGCCACGTGTCCAATTTCAAAATGAAGTAGCTATTGCTGCCAAATTCAATCTACGACTGGACGCTCAGTTATAAACAACCGGATGCTGAGTTAGAAACAACAGGACATTGAGCCGTAGCGTCCAGTCGAGTCTAGAGAGTTCCTAGGCTGACCGGACGCATCCGGTCACTCTGGACCGGACGCAGTGTCCGGTCGAGTCTAGGGAGCTCCTAGAGCCGCTCTGGGCCGACCGGACGCTCCCAACGTCCGATCAACTGTTACACTGAACATCGACTTCACTAATTCACACCGGACGCGTCCAGTGTGGCGACCGAATGCGTCCGATCGCTTTCTGCAATTCAGTACCGAGCCACATACCGGACGCGTCCGGTCACTCTGTGACCAGCACGACTAACTCCTTTTCAACTTTATTTTCTTCACCCTTGCTCAAATATGTCAACCACCAAGTGTATCGCCTTATGCGCATGTGTTAGCATATTTTCATAAACATTTTTAAGGGTGTTAGCACTTCACTATATCCTAAATGCATATGCAAATGAGTTAGAGTATCTAGTGGCACTTTGATAACCGCATTTCGATACGAGTTTCACCCCTCTTAATAGTATGGCTATCGATCCTAAATGTGATTATACTCTCTAAGTGTCTCGATCACAAACCGAAAAGCTCCTATCAATTTTATATTTGCCTTGAGCTTTTTGTTTTTCTTTCTTCTATTCTCAGTTCAAGTATGTGATCATCATCATGGCATCACTATCATCATGGCATGATCTTCATTTATTTCACTACTTGAAATGTGTCACATGTCTCATAATCACTTTGATAAACTAGGTTAGCACTTAGTGTTTCCTCAATTCACTAAAACCAAATTAGAGTTTTTAGGTAGGAAAAAAAAATTCTGGCCAAGAAACCTTGCTCCGAGATACCAAATGTCACGAACCGGGTAACCAAGAACACGAATCCGATAACTGAAATAGAGTTTGGTGAGGAAATCAGCAAAAACAAGGCAGGGTTGGGACGGAACGCGGCGGGAGTCCGCGGGATATGAGTTCTTCATATTCTAAAATTCAGAGTTTCAGTTATTCGCTGAGATAGTTACAAGCTGCTCTCAGGCTATTTCAGGCACACAGTGCCTGTGGTCCCTACTTGGCCCACCTGTCATCCTTTCTACACCTCCAGGCCCACGGTCAGCCACTTTTCTCTTCTTCCTGCCGGGTACTGCTGCTTCCAGGCCCGCTTCCTTATTCTCCTCCTCAGCGCCCGCTTGGTCATGACACACGAGGACCCCGGAGGCCGGGAGCCCATGCGCATGTGACTATTAACTTGCCTTGCTGACCTTTGTTAATCTCGGTCTGACTTTCTTCTCTTCTGACCCTTGGAAAATACTGTAGATTATTACTGGAGTAGTACTCTTATTACACTAATCAACTTGTATGGCCTGTGGTACCACAAGTACACGTTAGTTATATATTGACTGAGCTATACCTATAGCTAGATCGTCATTGCATTGCATTGATGGAGCCAAGAAGGTGATATATATAGCTAGATCATCACAGACCGGGCTATACCTATTACCGGTGGCTCTGATCGATCGAGTTTCTAACAACTATACTGTGGCTGGGTTCTGAACGTTTCAACATCAGACTAAGTTATGTGCTTGAGTGACAAACAAACATATGACGGAGGGTGCTAGCTTAACTTTAAGTAGCTCTAACTACTGCGAGCTGAACGTTTCAAGATCAGATATGTTCAAAGATCATCGATGCTATATGCACGTACCTGGCAGGCAGGTAAGCGTGTCTGTCAATGCAGTGTTTTGGTTTGTATAAACGACGACGTGTTGTGGTCTGTGGACCGTACGTACGAGTGTTTGAATGGGCGCTGCTGTGTGTACGCGTGCGTTAATCCCAATCCCCAATATATACATCAGGCAAAGCATCGTTGAAGCGATCACCGATCAGGTAGGTGCTGGTCTGCTGGATCGTCAAGTACCTGTTGGAAGACAGTTTTTGTTTTGACGAAAATAAAAGGACCACGGCCTGGGACAACACGACTTCCAGTGGCACATGACTAAGCCTGGGCAAAATACCAGATACCCATTACCCGTACCCGAATTATCCGAACTCGGATCCGAATTACCCGAACCCGAGGTACCCGATCCCAAATTCGGATAGCGATTTTGATTACCCGAAATTAGTTTGGGTAATTCGGGTAATATCCCCCGGTACCCAAACTACCCGAACTACCCAAAGATTTGTTTTTGTCTTTGTATTTATCATGTGTTGTTAGCTGAACCATTTAACTTATCACTTTATTAGAATATAATTCTCTCTATTTGAATGAGTGACTGTAATATATTATTCTCTACAAATTGCTATTGAAATTCTATACAAATTGCTGCTGAAATTATGTATAGATCGCTACTGAAATTTAGTGTAGTTTGTTGTTTTCTGTAAATTTGGGTATATCGGGTAATACCCGAACCCGAACCCGAATTATCGGGTACCCGAATTTGCGGGTACTGTTTTTTCGGAGGTAATATCGGGTAGCAATTTTCATTACCTGAATTTTGAGTTACCCGAATTACCCGACCCAAAAAAATCGGGTAACCCGAACGCCCAGGCTTACACATGACAAGATCTGCTCTGTTTCGTACGAGGCCGGTGAAATTTGGACACGTTATCGTGGAAAAGTTCAAATTGGCCCATCATCGACTTGAGTTATGAACCTGGCGCTCCGTTTCCCGGGACCTGTTTCAGTCCAATTCCAGCCCAGCACCGCACCGCCAGCGCGGTTGCCCTGTTCTACTCCAACAACAAGCCCAGCTAGTATTTCCCTTCTATATGATGATGGTGCATGGTGGCATCTGCTGCTGCTGGTATGGTACCAAGTTACACCAACAATTTGGTGAGGGATAGATCATGCGCGTCGTCATTGTGTTTCCCTGTTGGAAATGGTTTTGGCATGAGATGCTACCATTAATTTGGTGAGCTGTTATTGAGGTGAGGGTGTATTAACGTTGATCCTTCCAAAAGCTCCCCTGTTTGGGATACTACTGAATGCAAATGGGACGGGCCCAACGCGTCTAGCTCGGCCGCATCAGTGGCTTTGATGAGCTGATGCGCATGGGCTGGACAATTTCATTGGAAGTGCCAAGGGAATCATGTACTAGTGCACGGATGATGCAGTTTAGACCCTAATAATTCTTTATAGACATGGAAATAAAAACAAAACTAGTGCGATCCTTATCCTAAGGCCAAATAAAGACAAGAACAAGCAGCAGGATCGGAACAACTCAGCAGTGTGATGCGTCACAGGAACTGCTGTACCGGCCTTTGCTATACGTGGCCCATATTACGTTGTTGCAAGATGGGCTGGACTCGGGACTGCTAACTGAAAGCGCCCCGCCACTGGCCCTGGCCTACTCTTCTCGGCTTCTATGTACCTTGAGGAACAGAAACTTGGATTATTGGTTGTCCTCTGTCTTTGAAGAGGAGAATCTGAAATTTGAATTCGGTCGATTTTGACTAAACGTTCAATCGAGATAGTTGTACGCTTGTACTTTATCCGAGAGAGAGTTACAGGTCTCTACCTGAGTTGGTTATGTGGCTCTAGTAGTTTAGTATATGCCATTAGTTTAAATATGGATATTCTAGATTGTTTTTAAATATGTTACGAGTGGTGATTTATATGGCACTACGTGGAGGGCCTCCAATAAGACGCGCATACATAGCAGCGGGTTGGCCCAATCGTTATCGGGCGCGCATGCACTGCTAACTGAAGTGGCGCACACAACGACTCTATCGCCGGAACTGAGGAAGAAGGGGGCGAGCGGTGGGCGGAACGGCCACCGGCGAGGTCGCCGTGGCGGGGACAGTGAACGAGGCGATGGCGTGGCGACGTGTTAGGGTTTTAGATTTTGCGGGCATCCATGGCCGGTGGGCTTAGAAGGAGGGGCCCGACAGTGGTGGCAGGTTGCTGGCGGTGAGCAAGGCGGTGAGGCGCGGCCGAGCAGGCGGTGGAAGGGCAGAGTCAGCGGTGAGGCGAGGAGTCACAGGCGAGGTGCTCGATTGGGACTAGTGAAGTAGGATGTGTTATGACCAAAGGAAATAGACAGCCTGTTCGGGAGGCCGTAAACGATCGTGGATTATTTACTGCTGGCTGGTTTGGTGTGAGAGAAAAACACTGTTCCCGGCTGGAAATTTACGATCGTTTACGAGCAAGCGAACAGGCTGAGAGTGCGTGGATATTTTGTAGGTTGTGCTATGGTCACTGTTTACACGCTTGATGACAATTGAAAGATATCCTGAAGAAAAAGGTTGAGCTCCTGAGCCGATCTCCCAATCTCGCCTTGCCGCCTGCAAAGGAAATGCCCAGAGATATCAATTAGTTTAGTTCATTGAACTGAACAATGTTTTGAGGTTTCATGGGATACTTAAGAGGCTAGAGCCATTGAAGTTTACCTTGTCAGCAACTTGAGTCTGGCGCTCACATTCTTCAGTTCTTGGAAACATAGATTGCACCGCTCCAACCTAGCAAGATATGCGCTCGTGAAGCAAGTCCATTGTATGCATGAAGCAGGAAGGAGAACCCATTACAATTTTCAATGAGATGAAAGGAAGAAAACACCTCTGCTCTGTGACTGTCTCAAGGTCTACCCCAACAGGTGGTGTAGCCGACAAAGCTGAAGCAATGGTGGAACCAAAGCTCTTAACGAGACTGAGAATCATCCCCAAGGCAATGCTCATATGCCTGCGTTGAAAAGTGTCAATGCACACCGATCAACTACAACCTTTCACTTTTGACAAAACAGCTACTGTTGCAATATATAAAAAAAGTTTGTATGGTTGGGGTGGGGTGGGGGGTGTGGGGGGGGGGGGGGGGGCATGGCCCCTCTAGCTTGGCTCCGCCAGTGCCGCCACCGCGCAAGGTTGTGGTGGTGTGCAGTGCCGGCCCTAGGGGGGCAGGAGGTGCGATGGCCGGGGGCCCAGGCGGGATTAATGCAGAAGCCAGGCAGCCAGCAGGCTAGTAGGCCAGCAGCGCCGCACAGCCCATCAGCAATGCAGAAGCCATGCAGCCAGCAGGCCAGCCGTGCCGCACAGCTCGTCGCCCGTTCTCAGTGCGCTGGCCGCTAGTGTTTCTTTTCAGAGCTCGTCGGCCTCTTTGTCTTCCTTTTCAGCTATCAGGACTCAGGAGCCGAGCCGCCGCCAACGCCAGCCACAGCCCCGCACAGCGTGAAGCGAATCAACGATCGACCGATCGCTACTTCGTACAGACTTCCGCGAACGGCGAGACGCAGCGCCGCGACAAGGCAGCCGAGGGCCCGAGGCAGGGCTCGACGAGGACGGCGAGTCGACGACATCTGAAGATTTATCTTGGTTATTGTCTTATGCCATTTTTGTGATTTGTGAATCTTGGTTCTGAATCGGTTCATGTCTAAATTGTCTAGACCCTAGGGTTTTTTCCTTGTTTAAATTTTGTCTAGTACTTTGTACTCATATAGTCATGTTTTCTTATAATTTGGGTCAGGTGTAAGAATTTTAGAATGTTACCTAAGAAATATTTGTCAGGGGCTGCGAAAAGAAAACAGAAAAGACAAGAAGAACAGTTTGTTCAGTCACAACAAGGTGCTTTAGATAAGTTTTTTTCAGCTTCAAGTAGTGTTGTGTATGATGACAACCCTATAGATGCACCTGATAATCAAGAAGAAGAGCAACAACAAGTTAATGATAATTTAAGTGAACAAGTTGATGCTATAGAGAATGAAAATTTACAGCTTTTCTCTCAACCTGAAAATTCAATTGATGATGTGCAACCTTCTATTCATGATGTCTTTGATCCTAGAACTTGGGAGAATCTTGATAATAAGGGTAGAGATATTTTAATTGAAAAAGGATCAGTGAGAGAATTGAATCTTGAGTTCCTTGTAGATGCTCACAATAGACATTTTTCATATGCTTACTACTCTAGAAAGTTAAGCAATGGTGATGTGGTTGATAGAAAATGGTTGGTTTACTCTAAACATGTGGATAAAGTTTTTTGTTTTTGCTGCAAATTGTTCAAATCAGATCAGAACAAAAGTTTGGTAGCACACGATGAATTGAGGGACTGGAAACATCTTAGTTTAAGACTCAAGGAACATGAGAATAGTGTTGAGCATATAAGAAACATGAATACTTGGAATGAACTTAGGCTGAGGTTGAGCAAAAATAAAACAATTGATGATGATTTGCAACGGAAAATTGCAAAGGAGAGGAGCGTTGGAGACAAGTTTTAGTAAGAATCGTTTCTGCTGTCAAGTTTCTTGCTAAACATAATTTGGCTTTCCGAGGGCAAAATGAGAAACTATATCAAGCTAACAATGGTAACTTTCTGGGCACAGTTGAAATGATGGGTGAATTTGATCCTGTGATGCAAGACCATATTAGGCGGATTCAAAATAGTAAGATTCATTATCATTACCTTGGGCATAAAATTCAGAATGAGATGATTTCTCTTCTTACAGATTGTGTAAAACAAACTATATTAAAGATTATTAAGGATGCCAAGTATTTTTCTGTGATTTTAGATTGTACTCCAGATGTGAGCCATGAAGAACAAATGACTCTAATTATTAGGTGTGTGAATATATCGGGAAATGTTCCAAGGGTAGAGGAGTTCTTCCTAGAGTTTTTGAAGGTTGATGACACATCAGGATTGGGTCTTTTTAATGAATTAAAGAGTGCATTGGCCTCTCTTGGTTTGAATATTGATGATGTGAGGGGTCAAGGGTATGATAATGGTTCAAATATGAAGAGGAAACACCAAGGTGTTCAGACGCGCTTGCTTGAAATTAATCCAAGAGCACTATATATGCCGTGTGCATGTCATAGTCTGAATCTTACTCTTTGTGATATGAAAAAATCTTGCAGGTAAACTATTATTTCTTTTATATGTTATACATTGTTTTCATATAATATGCCATTATTTGGGATCTTATTATTTGTGATATTTGAAATCTTGCAGGCAAGCTATTTCTTTTTTTTGGCATTATCCAACGTATATACACCCTGTTTGCAAAATCTACCAAAAGGTGAAAGATTTTGGTTGACAATGTCCTAGGATTGACAGTTAAGTCATGGTCTAATACTCGCTGTGAAAGCCGAATAAAAAGTGTTCAAGCTATCAGATTCCAGACTCCTCAAATAAGATCAGCTTTAATAGTGCTAGAGAAGGCTTCAACTGATGACCCAATGGCAGTTAGTGAATGTCAATCTGATGAGTACAGGCCCGATCTTCCGAGAGGTAGCCGGTAAGTTCGATTTGTGGAGATCTCGACGTTGGCGATTCGGCTTCAAATCAGACACGATTCGAACCCTGCAACCGTTACACCACCGCTCCGTTGGTTATCAACCAAGCACAACTTGATTGACCTCGCCAAGAAGGCTTCTCCTGCAAGCGAATCGAAGAGCACAAGCAAGAAGGTAAAACACGCAATCTGAAATTGCAAATATGAATGACGCGAATATCAATAGAGGGTTCAAGAACTCGGTTCCAAAGGACTAATCGACACAGTGGAGGAGATCAAGAACAGGGGCCCTGGATCACTGTAAAAGGATTTGTCACCACAGTTACAATGAACGATTCAGTTTCTCGAGGGAAAACTAAACTCTAAACAAAACCTAATTGTATAGCAGCGGCGGCGGCTGTGTTTATAGTCTAAGACTCGACCTAGGGTTGGGGATGGCCAGGGGTTGGGCGCCCACAACTTAGGCTTAAGGCCCGACGCGATACATGGCCAAGTTGGCCCAAATAGGTAACACAGCACCTTGCCGTGGTCACACAGAATGATCCACGGACCTTCTGGAGCTGGGACCAGATCCAAAACGACGGCATCGTCGTCCCCTTTCCAACGCATCCAAGAACGGCCCGTTTCGATGTCGTATGAGGAAGTTATGACCAAAACAGTGACGACGTGTCTGCTGAATCCGAGGACGACGTGGCAGCTGAGTTGGAAACGAATTGCAACTTAGGGAAGACCATGGCGTCGGTGTGTCCAGCGTGGCGATGTCCTCATCATCCTCCCCTTCTCGAATTGGAGTCATCCTCGACTCCATCTTGGCGATGTCCTCATTATCCCCTCCTTGTAGAATTGGAGTCGTCCTCGACTCCATCCCATCATCAGCGAACTCCTGCAAAAGGTTAGTGACAGCAGGCAATGCACCAGACATAAAAGGTTGACAAAACATAGTATAACATGGTGCATCAGGATTATCACATAACTCAGCAGTAGCAGGAGTTGTAGCAAGAAAAGCACCTCCTTTTAACTTAATCCCATTATTTTTAGCAATGTCTGTTGGAGGTTTATTTTTGATCTCATTAGCATGTTTAATAATATCCATAGGAGACAAAGGCAGCAATGTAATTTTCTTGTCCTTATGTATGATAGTGTATGTATTAGTTCTACCATGATGTAAGGCATCATTATCAAATTCCCATGGGCGACCTAACAAAATGGAACAAGCTTGCATAGGGACAACATCAAAATCAGCAGTATCATGATAAGAGCCTGTGAAAAAGCTAATGCGTGCTGATTTAGTTACCTTAGTCTTACCACTATTATTGAACCATTGAAGTTTATATGGATACGAATGTTGTCGTGTGGTCAAGCCAAGCTTGTCAACCAAATCTGAACTCACCAAGTTGTTGCAACTCCCGCTATCAATGATAGTGAGAACACGACAACCCTGCACAATGAGATACATGTGGAATAAATTGTGGCGTTGGATCTTCATCTCGTCTTCATGACCCACACGTGTACTCAACACACGCTGCATAAGAAGGCTAGGGTAGTCCGCGGCAGCAGCGACAGAGTCAATGGTGATGGCCTCCTTGTCATGATCGCCCTCGATGGGATCTGCATCAATGTTAGCAGCAAGGGCTAAATCATCTTCAACATCACTAGCACTTACATATCCATCCTCGGTAGCAATGAAAGCGCGACGACTGGGGCATTCCTTCATGACATGTCCCATGCCTTTGCATCGGTGGCAAATGATTTTAGAGCTGGACGAGGAGGAGCTAGTAGAAGCACCCGGAGTGCCACCTTTCTTCAGCTGTGGAAACTGCACATTAGACAATTTACTTACCCCGGAAGAAAATGGAGGTGTAGATGGCTGTGGTGCAACAGGAAGCTTGGGCGTCTCCGGCTCGGAACGCTGCTGAAAATTCCTCCCATTGTTAGACCTGAAAGGCTGGTGTTGTTTGCGTCCCTGTACTTCTCGTTCGGCCTTAATAGCAAGATGATACAATTGGGAAAAATTGCGCCATTCTTTATAATCAAGTATGTTCTGTATATCATGGTTTAAACCACCAAAAAATCTAGCACTAGCATCATCATCATCTTCATTTATACCACAACGTGCTAAACCAATAATCAATTCTTGATAGTATGCTTCTACTCCTTTATCACCTTGTTTTAAAGTTTGTAGTTTCAAACGTAAATCACGTTGGTAATAAGGAGGAACAAAACGAGATTTCATACGTTGCTTTAAAACATTCCAAGTTTGAGGCACAGCAGCAGCATTATTGGCATTGCAAAGATCACTCCACCAGAACAACGCAAAATTAGTAAACTCACTGGTAGCAAGTCTAACTCTATGCTCAGCAGGGACATTATGAGAATCAAATTTTTGTTGAACAGAAAGCTCCCAATCTAAATATGCCTCTGGATCAACATTACCAGCAAAAGGTGGTAGACTAAATTTAATCTTAGCAAAAGGATCATTATTACCATGATTATTACCTGCCATACCGCGACGATTGAAGTTGAGGCGGCGACGGGCACCACCGTCAGCATACGCATCTTCATCACCAGCATCTTCATCATCAGCATGATAAGGTGGAGGGCGTTGCTCAAGCTGTGCAATGCGGGTGACCAGATTGTTCACGTTGCGCGTCAGCTCGGTCATAAGATTGCGTTGTTCAGTCATGAACGTTGCAAGCTCGCCCTTGGACACGCACTCATTGAAGTCCGTCGGAGTTCCTGCCATGGTTAGAAGATAGAAAAAGACAACACCAAAGTATTATCCCTATCAACTAAAAGGCAACAAGTGGTGGTGGTGAAAGTGGAATGCAAAATCACAAGCGGCTTACCACCGTCTTGCCTGTATTCTTACCAACGCCAAACAGGAGCAAAACCAAAGTGGCGAAACAATCTGTTGTTGAGCGTGGGTAACAGTTGCAAGATGAACCTGTGCTGACAGAAGAATATGTGGAGCTATAGGTAGGCACACAATATGACAGCAAGGATTAGCAATTAACGAGTGCAGAGAAGCGATTGTTCAATCTGGATCCAAAGTACAAATCACAGTTGCTGGCTAAGACGTGTCAAGACGTAGCGCAACAAGGTGAAAACAAAGGACGATCGAAAGAACTCACAGAACAAGCAAATAGCCCGGATTTCTCCTTTTTCCTGAATTTTTCCCGGATTTTCCCAAAAGGCACTAGTAGGAAACAAACTTTTTTTTTACTATTTTTTTTATACTTTTCTCTGAATAAGGATCACAAAAGAGGCAACCACAAAAATTGGCACCTACAACTGAGGTGGGATGTGGTCTACAGAAATTCAGCACGTTCTCTGAAAAGCGTGCAAAAACTTTGACAATTTTTTTTCTATATTTTCCCGATTTTTTTTGGCAATTCTGATGAAACCAAACAGGGCGAAGCCGAGTTTGGGTCGGGTCCAAATGGTGTCAAGAAGCTGCACAAAAAATTTCAGATTTTTCTGATAAACGAGCGAAAAGTTATGCCTGTTTTACCGAAGGTATGTCAAGGTATATTTTCCGGGAGGCACAACACGGCGGCGGCAGTTAGGGCAAAGCGTCCCTAAACTCTAACACCGATCACAGCAGTAGGTATTCGCCTGATGATGTAAGGAGGGCTGCGATGCAGGCAAAATAAGAGCGGCTGGCAACCTATCTAGGGTTTGCGCGGCGGCGAGAAGTTACACAAGGCGGCTAGCGGGGCAAGTCGAGTAATGTGGTGGCTTCGACTTGTTGTTTGGGAACGGTGGATGGGATAGCGGCGGAAAACAAAATCACAGCAACGGGCGATTGAACTACGACCACGAACACAATCCTAAACCAGCAACAAGACTCGACCACGGACACAAACTCAACAACACGAATCTGAAACGAAATTGCAAAGGCACAAAGGGCGATAGGACAGCGGAAATTGAAATATTTTTGGGCTTTTTGTGGACTCTAGGTAATGAACAAATATGAATCTAAGGCAAACGAGATTATACCTCACGGTAAACCTGAAATATCTAATACCAATTGATGAGTACAGGCCCGATCTTCCGAGAGGTAGCCGGTAAGTTCGATTTGTGGAGATCTCGACGTTGGCGATCCGGCTTCAAATCAGACACGATTCGAACCCTGCAACCGTTACACCACCGCTCCGTTGGTTATCAACCAAGCACAACTTGATTGACCTCGCCAAGAAGGCTTCTCCTGCAAGCGAATCGAAGAGCACAAGCAAGAAGGTAAAACACGCAATCTGAAATTGCAAATATGAATGACGCGAATATCAATAGAGGGTTCAAGAACTCGGTTCCAAAGGACTAATCGACACAGTGGAGGAGATCAAGAACAGGGGCCCTGGATCACTGTAAAAGGATTTGTCACCACAGTTACAATGAACGATTCAGTTTCTCGAGGGAAAACTAAACTCTAAACAAAACCTAATTGTATAGCAGCGGCGGCGGCTATGTTTATAGTCTAAGACTCGACCTAGGGTTGGGGACGGCCAGGGGTTGGGCGCCCACAACTTGGGCTTAAGGCCCGACACGATACATGGCCAAGTTGGCCCAAATAGGTAACACAGCACCTTGCCGTGGTCACACAGAATGATCCACGGACCTTCTGGAGCTGGGACCAGATCCAAAACGACGGCATCGTCGTCCCCTTTCCAACGCATCCAAGAACGGCCCGTTTCGATGTCGTATGAGGAAGTTATGACCAAAACAGTGACGACGTGTCTGCTGAATCCGAGGACGACGTGGCAGCTGAGTTGGAAACGAATTGCAACTTGGGGAAGACCATGGCGTCGGTGTGTCCAGCGTGGCGATGTCCTCATCACAATCTTTGGTGAGTGCACTTGAGAATTTTGAATTTATAGTTGGTTTGGTTATCTGGCACGATATTTTATTCTCTATAAATAAGGTTAGCAAGAAGTTGCAATCTAAAATTGTGAGTATAGATGCTACTCTCAAACACATTGAAGGTGTCAGCCAATATTTCCTACAAAACATCAACGAAAGAGAAAGAAATATTTTGATGAACAAGATGACCAAGACGAGGAAATACAACAATCTGCTGTGGACTCCTTTAGAACCTAGTTATGATTGATTCTGCAATTGCTACATTGACTAGTAGATTTGAGCAGATGACAGCATTTGATAATGTTTTTGGGTTCTTGTTCAACTCAGGAAATTTGAAATCCTTGGATGAAGCTGATCTTTGGTTGCGCTGCAAGATTTTTGTGGAAAAAAATTCTCATGATAACTCATCCGATGTTAAGATCAATGATTTTTTTTCAGAATTAAAGGTGTTGCAAGTGACTTTGCTAGATTCTTTGATGTCGGCGCCAGAGATTCTAAAGTTTGTTATGGATGTAGATTGCTATCCAAATATTTCAGTTGCCTATCGAATTCTTTTAACTGTACCTGTGACTGTAGCTTCGGCCGAAAGAAGTTTCTCAAAATTGAAGTTGTTGAAGAATTATTTGAGATCAACTATGTCACAAGAAAGGTTAAATGGTTTGGCTATGTGCACCATTGAGAAGGATATCTTAGACACTATTGATCTCGATACCATTCTTGATGATTTTGCATCAAGAAATGCCCCAAGAAGTATCTTTTTATAAGAAGCAGTGGATATGATGGAGTTCTATTCTTCTTTAAGGTAATCGTATTAGTTCTAGAAGTACAAATATATTGCTCTTTTAGTCTACGTTGTTTCTCGCTCTCGATAATTATCAGACATATTAAATTAAAAATATATTATTGGATTTGCTTTCCCTATACAAGTAAAATTAGCCTATATATTCTAAAATTTTATGGTCTAAAGGAGGCCGTCGCGACGAGTTCGCCAGAGGGCCCTCAAAATCAAGGACCGGCGCTGGTGGTGTGGCGCCGCCTCCTCGAGGCCTCCGCGCGTCTTGATCGGGATGCTACTCCACCTCTTCTCCAAATTCGCATTTTTTTCAAAAAAATATGCAGGATACGATTGAAGCCTAGACTGTGCTTCTCCCCTCGTTGGTTTTGACGATGAACAAGAAAAGCCTCCGCCGCGCCGCCATGAAGGCCTTGTGAGGGAGGGAGGCGCGGGCGCGGCGGGGCGGTCGGGTAGGGAGGCAGGCAGGCAGAAAGGTCACGATGTGTGTGGTGTGGTTGGTTAATAATGATGTGTGTGAGTGACTGATGATGAGTTAGTATTATTAATTATTAACGGAGTTAGTGTTTCCCATTATGTGTGTGTTAGTGTCGACATAAAATTTTCGTCTCTATGCCATGGACACATGCAGCAAGTCGGAAGGGTCTGCTCGATGGAGCAGATTCACCTAGCTTCAGCGCAAGGGTGGTCGATCCTGCGTAATCCTCCTGAGACGTGCCAGTCAATTTGGCCCTACAATTGACAGGAGAGAAAGCTCATCAGTAATTAAGGGCGAAACATGCCGGCTGAAAGGTCCTAATATGGCTAGAGAGGGGTGAATAGCCTATTTAAAAATCTATAAACCAACTAGAGCAATTTAATTAGTATGATAAATAGTGAAATGGAAACTTGCTTTAGCTCTACAAGGGTTACAAGCCACCTATCCAACAATTCTAGTTGCAAGGACTACTAGGCACACACTTTGCAAAGATACTACTCACTAAGAGCTCTCAAACTTGTCACTCTAAAGAGCTCCACTAGATGAACTTAAAACAACAAAGCAAGCTCTCAATTCTAATTACACTAAAGAGCTTGCCACAACTAGTTTGCAAGAATATAAATGAGTGAGTAGGGTGATTATACCATCGTGTAGAGGAATGAACCAATTACAAGATGAAGATTACGCCAATCACCGGGAGAATGCAAATGACAAGAGACAACCGATTTTCTCCCGAGGTTCACGTGCTTGCCAACACGCTAATCCCCATTGTGTCGACCAACACTTGGTGGTTCGATGGCTAAGAGGTGTTTCACAAACCTCGTCCACATGATTGGACACCGCAAGAACCTACCCACAAGTGAGGTAACTCAATGACACAAGCAATTCACTAGAGTTACCTTTCGATACTCTGCTGGAGAAGGTACAACTCCCCTCACAATCACCGAAGATGGCCACAAACAATCACCAACTCATGCCGATCCTCCACCACTGCACCAAGCCATCTAGGTGGTGGCAACCACCAAGAGTAACAAGCAAAATCCACAGCACAACACGAATACCAAGTGCCTCTAGATGCAATTACTCAAGCAATGCACTTGGATTCTCTCCCAATCTCACAAAGATGATGGATCAATGATGGAGAATAGTGGGAGGGCTTTTGCTAAACTCTCAAGGTTGTTATGCCAATGAAAATGTGCAAGAGAGTGAGCTTGAGCTGGCCATGGGGCTTAAATAGAAGCTCCCACGAAATAAAGCCATTGTACCCCTTCACTGAGCACCGATCGAGGTGACTGGATGCTTCGGTCCTACTGACCGAACGCAGGCTCAGCGTCCGATCGCCCGATGTCAGCCACGTGTCAATCTTCTTTTAACTATGACCGCCAGATCTCAACGGTCGATAGTTGACCGGACGCTCCGCCACAAGTGACCGGACGCTGAACCCCCAGCATCCGATCGTTTACAGTAAGGTTCCAAAACCAATTTTCTTCGACCGGACACGTCCGGTGGCACTTGACAGGACACACCCAACGTCCGGTTAGTTACCCTGACTGCTGTGCAGCTACGTCAGCTCTGACCGGATGCAGCCTTCTAGCATCCAGTCAGTCAGAGGCCCAGCATCCAGTCACATGACTGACGCCAAGTAATCACTGCCATGCCTGATCGGACGCGCTGGTCCCCCTAAGACCAGCATCCGGTCAGTTGTAAAATAGCAAGACTGACCCTCTATCATCTCTATCTCCTTCACCCTTGCTCAAATGTGCTAACCACTAAGTGTGTCACCTTGTGCACATGTGTTAGCATATTTTCACAAATATTTTTAAGGGTGTTAGCACTCCATTAGATCCTAAATGCATGTGTAATAAATTAGAGCATCTAGTGGCACTTTGATAACCGCATTTTGATACGAGTTTCACTCCTCTTAATAGTACGGCTATCTATCCTAAATGTGATCACACTTACTAAGTGTCTTGATCACTAAAACAAAATGGCTCCTACATTTTTACCTTTGCCTTGAGCCTGTTTATTTTTCTCTTTCTTCTTTTCCAAGTTCAAGCCTTTGATCATAACCATACTATCACCATTGTCAAGATCTTCGTTATTGCTTCATCACTTGGAATAGTGCTACCTATCTCATGATCACTTTGATAAACTAGGTTAGCACTTAGGGTTTCATGAATTAGCCAAAACCAAACTAGAGCTTTTAATCTCCCCCTTTTTGGTAATTGATGACAACCCTTATACAAATATATGAATTAAAGTTCATTTGAATCCATGTTGCTTGCCCAAGCATATTTACCATGTGTAAAGAATATGGACAAGTTTCATGAACTCCGTATGGTAGCAATTGCTCCCCCTACATATGTGCTAAGAGTTTGGATTGTAGCTTTGCACATATGCTTAGATAGGAAATATAGGAGACAATTTCTACCACAAGATGCTAAGGTATAAGAGATGGACCTTTGAAGCGTGATACCAATCGGAGTGCACCATTATACCATCCTTAGCACCATTAGTAACTAGACATACATAAAAACTAGAATACCCCATGAGATCAATATTACAAGAAAGGGTCTAGTTTCCATATGATGAACATAAGTCTAGTTACTTTAGCTAGATACCACTTGTAAAAACATGGGAATGAAATCATTAGATATCCTATGCATGCTAGTTTTTCATCTTATCATTCAAATCTACAACTAGCATACACCATACAAGCTTGGATATTGAAATTTAAAACTTGTGCCATGCAAGCAAACATATGAAATGCATATTCAAATGCACCATACAAGTTCATGAGCTTGCTCCCCCTACTTGTGTGCTCAAGATTTTAATTGATCCCCTTCCTTTGTCATATCTTATCTCTCTACACTATTTCTCCCCCTATCACTTATCTTTGTTTCTCTCCTTCTTTGTCATCAATGACCACAAAGGCTTAAAGTATAGATAGGTTCAAATTATAGATAGGTTGGGGTGAAACCATGTGAAATGAGGATTATTTTTCCAATTTGGTTCAATCTAGATCACTTGCAAAAGATATTTAACTCAGTTTGATCCAAGGATAAGCTTCTTCACACCTCTAAATAAGGGTTATCTTGTACCATGTTGAGTTAAACACTTATAGCTTATTTTCTAGATCAAATACTAGGTCTATAAGCCCACAAACATGTCATATGTTACCACTAGATCATTTCAAACATACAAGAAATAGTGGTAACATACAAGCATCAAATTCATTTGATTTTCATGAATGAGCCTTTTTCAAATGTAAAACATGTCTAGATGCACTAATCATGTCCTTAGCAAGGATGTATGCCATGCCAATCAATTTATATCTTGTATTGCTCAAAGGAGAGGCATGTCATATGATGGGGGTGCATCAACACATATTTGAGAAGTTAAGTATGTTCAATTCATTCCTTAGCTTTTAAAACCTTTTCTCATCAAATGGCTTGGTGAATATGTCGGCAAGTTGATCTTCGGTGCCCACACTCTCTATGCAAATGTCCCCTTTTTATTGATGATCTCTTATGAAGTGATGACGGACATCTATATGCTTTGTTCTTGAGTGTTGAACCGGGTTGTTTGTGAGTTTGATGGCACTCTCATTGTCACATAGCAATGGCACTTGCTTGATCATAATTCCAAAATCACTCAAAGTAGCCTTCATCCAAAGTAGTTGAGCACAACAACTATCGGCCAAAATGTACTCCGCTTCGGCGGCTGAAAGTGCTACACTATTTTGTTTCTTTGATGACCAAGACACAAGTGATCTTCCCAATAGTTAACATGTGCCCGATGTGCTCTTTCTCTCAACTTTGCATCCTGCATAATCGGAGTCCGAATATCCAATAAACTCAAATCTAGCTCCTTTGGGATACCACAAGCCAATATTTTGTGTATGCTTCAAGTACCTCAATATTCTCTTTGTTGTTTTTAAATGACTTTCTCTTGGTGAGGCTTAAAATCTAGCACACATGCATACACTAAACATCATATCCGGCCTTGATGCGGTCACATAGAGTAGGCTTCCAATCATAGACCGATACATCTTTTGATCCACCATGTTGCCACTAGCATCACTATCCAAACTTCCACTTGTGCCTATTGGTGTACTAATAGCTTTAGCATCATCCATTCCAAACTTCTTGAGCATGTCCTTGATATACTTGCCTTGACTCACAAATGTGCCATTCTTTATTTGCTTGATTTGAAGACCAAGGAAGTAGCTAAGCTCTCCAATCATGGACATCTCAAACTCACTTGCCATCATCTTACCAAACTCCTCACAAAAATCTTGATTTGTTGACCCAAATATGATATCATCAACATAGATTTGCATTACAAATAAGTCATTTCCAAGCTTCTTGGTGAAGAGAGTGGTGTCAACCTTTCCCATCTTGAATCCCTTAGAGAGTAGGAAATCCCTCAATCTCTCATACTATGCTCTTGGTGCTTGTTTTAATCCATACAAAGCCTTTCTCAACTTGTAAAGATGGTTGGGTTTCTTTCCATCTCCAAAACTGAGAGGTTGCTCAACATACACAAGCTCATTGATGTACCCATTGAGAAATGCACTCTTCACATCTATTTGGTACAACTTGATGTTGTGGGCATAAGCATAGGCTAGCAAGATCCTAATTGCTTCCAATCTTGCAACCAAAGCATATGTTTCTCCAAAGTCAAGACCTTCAACTTGCGTGTAACCTTGAGCCACTAATCTTGCTTTGTTCCTTATTACTATCCCATCTTGATCTTGCTTGTTCTAAAAGACCCACTTGGTTCTAATCACATTATGATCCTTAGGCCTCTCAACTAACTCCCATACTTGGTTTCTTGTAAAATTGTTTAGCTCTTCATGCATAGCATTGACCCAATCAACATCCCTCAGAGCTTCATCTATCTTCTTAGGTTCAATAGATGACACAAATGAGAAATGCTCACAAAAAGAAGTCAATCTTGATCTAGTTTGCACACCTCTTAAAATATCACTAATGATAGTGTCCAATGGATGATCACTTGCAACATTGGTTGGTTGAAGCACTTGCACTTGATTGCTAGCATTTGATTGATCACTTGGTTGAGATGATGAACTAGCCACTTGTTGATCTTGCACATTGCCATCACTAGTGCTTGTTTGGATTTGATCATGAGAACCACTAGCTTACACATTTGAG
Organism: Miscanthus floridulus; assembly: GCF_019320115.1. Taxonomy (NCBI): domain Eukaryota; kingdom Viridiplantae; phylum Streptophyta; class Magnoliopsida; order Poales; family Poaceae; genus Miscanthus; species Miscanthus floridulus. The sequence continues at coordinate 55,874,221 of NC_089581.1, read as the reverse complement.
TTAGAGAGCACTTGATTCTTATCATCTTCAACATCAATCACCACTCTAGGCCTTAACTCACCAATGTCCATCTTTCTCATTGCCTTGACCAATTGAGTTCCTTTCACATCATCTAGATTCTTATCTTCCTCTTGAGAACCATTGGTTTCATCAAACTCCACATCATGAACCTCCTCAAGAGTACCACTAGCCAAGTTCCAAACTCTATAAGCCTTGCTAGTAGTGGAGTAACCAAGCAAGAAACCTTCATCGCATTTCTTTTCAAACTTGCTCAATCTAGTGCCTTTCTTCAATATATAGCATTTGCAACCAAATACACGAAAGTATGCTATGTTTGGCTTTCTTCTATTCAATAGTTCATAAGGTGTCTTCTCCATCATGGGGTGACAATAGAGTCGGTTGCTATAGTAGCAAGCCGTGTTGATTGCTTTGGCCCAAAATGAATGACTTACATTGTACTCACTCAACATTGATCTTGCCATATCAATTAAGGTTCTTTTCTTTCTTTCAACTAGCCCATTTGATTGAGGAGTATACTTGGCCAAGAATTGATGTCTAATTCCAAATTCATTACATAACTCATCAATTCTAGTGTTCTTGAACTCACTTCCATTGTCACTTCTAACTTTCTTGATTGTTGTTTCAAACTCATTGTGAATACCCTTGATAAAAGATTTGAATGTTGCAAACACATCACTCTTGTCAACAAGAAAGAAGACCCATGTATATCTAGTGAAATCATCCACAATCACAAATCCTTATTTATTTCCACCAATGCTAGTGTATGTGGTTGGTCCAAACAAATCCATGTGCATCAACTTAAATGCCTTAGATGTGCTCATCATACTCTTCTTAGGATGTGTGTTACCAACTTGTTTTTTGGCTTGACATGCACTATATAGCTTATCTTTCTCAAAAGTGACATCTTTCAAGTCTCTAACTAAGTCATGCTTAATCAACTTGTTCAATTATTTCATTCCAACATGACCAAGCCTTCTATGCCATAACCAACCCATGCTAGATTTAGTGATCAAACATGTTGTCAATTGAGCTTCTCTAGCATTGAAATTAACCAAGTATAGATTCTCATATCTAAATCCTTTGAATATCAAGTTAGAGCCATCTACACTTATGATCTCTACATCATCCACACCAAATATGCACTTGAAACCAAGATCACACAATTGAGCTACCGACAATAGGTTGAAGTTCAAGCTCTCTACTAGTAGCACATTGGAAATGCTCAAGTCATTAGATATTGCAATCTTACCAAACCCTTTGACCTTGCCTTTGCCATTGTCACCAAATGTGATATTATCAAACCCATTGCTCTTGTTTTCATTGATTAAATTGAACATTCTTGGATCACCAGTCATGTGTTGTGTGCACCAACTATCAAGCACCCAATGCCTTTTAGATACCCAAATTTGCTTGGGTCCTTGAAGGTTAGTTACTAAGGTCTTTGGTACCCAAATGGCCTTTTTATTTGGGTCCACAATTGGTGTACCAATGAACTTAGTATTCACACAATTGGCATCCTTATAAAGCATGTAACAAGAATCAAATTTGATTGATGATACATTAGGTAGCTTGTTCTTGTTAGTCTTGCAATTTTGCTCTATATACCCAACTTGCTTGCATCTATTACAAAACCAACTATTACCCTTCACAAAGCTAACTTTGGGAGTGACAAAGGCCGCCTTGCCTCTCTTTGTTGAGAGAAAAGCTTTGGCTACCCAAGCACTTTAGCAAGCGGGCATCTCCACCATAGGCATTGCCTAAGGCATGAGTGGGCTCATTCACCTCCTTCTTGATGGTCTTATTTTTCACCATTAGTGAGGTTTCACAAGTGAGACTATCACTCAAAGGTGAAGTAGAAGTGGTAGTGCTACAAGAAGTGTTAGTGGGAGCAACAAAAATAGATTCATCAATAAGATCACATGTTAGTCCCACATCACATGATATGATCACTTGCTCCTTCTTGACTTCCTCCACTTTGACTTGCTCAATGAGAGAGGAGTGAGCCTTTTCAAGCTTAGAGTGAGCTTTGCCAAGCTTCTCATGGGCTTCCATTAGCCTCTCATGAGTGGTATTGAGCTCATCAAAGGATTGCTCAAGAAATTTTACTTTCTTACGCAATTCTTTGCACTCCTTTCTCTTCATCTCATTGCAAGCATGCACTTGCTCACACATGTCCAAGAGCTCCTCCCTGGTGTACTCCTCATCCTCATCATCCTCATCATCATTATCATTCCTACAAGAGTCACTTTCACATTCATCATCATCACTCTCATCATATTTTACCTTGGTAGGCTTTGCCATGAGACATGTCAATGGAGTGTCGAAGATGGAGAGCTTCTTGTTGATGGTGATGCTTGCTAGTGCTCTCTTGATAGATTTCTTGTCATCATCACTAGAGCTATCACCATTTGAGGAACCATCACTATCCCAAGTGACTACATAGCCTCCACCCTTCTTCTTCTTTTGAAAGGTCATTCTCTTCTCCTTCTTCTTATTTTTATCATTCTTGTACTTCTTCTTCTCATCTTCATCATTATCACTATTGTAGGGACAATTTGCTACAACATGATCGGGGCTCTTGAAATTATAGCATCTTCTCACATACTCTTTGCTCTTAGTGTGATATCTTCTCTTTCTTGCACCATAGCCCTTCTTCTTTATGAATTTGCCCAACTTGCGCACAAATAGAGCCATGGCTTCATCATCAATGTCACTAAGATCATCATCATCACTTGATTCTTTCTTGGACTTGCTCTTATTCTTGGATGATGATGAGCTAGCCTTAAATGCTACACTTTTCTTCTTCTTGTCCTCTTCTTCCTTCTTGTCCTCCTTGTCATCCCCTCTCTTTCCACACGGTATGTCTCTTGTGTCATGACATCACCTAGTACTTGGTTGAGGGTAATCTCCTTCAATCCTCCTCTTATGATGAGCAATCTCAACATCTCAGATCTTGGAGGTAGGCACATCAAGAACTGATGAGAGACATCATCATCCTTGATCTTCTCTCCCAATGCCTTCAAATCATTGACAATAACTTGCAATCAATGGAACATCTTCGGAATGCTCTCATCATCCTTCATCTTGAAACTTGTCAACTTATCCTTGAGGATATACAACTTGGCACTCTTCATCGCCGGTGTGCCCTCATATGTTTCTTCCAATCTTTTCCATACCTCATTTGCTCTTTCACAATCCTTGATTTGCTCAAACACCTCGGAATCAATGGTATTGTATATGGTGTTGAGAGCCATTGTATTGCATTGCTTGTTGATCTTATCTTGGTTGGTGGGATCATCGGGATTGATGATAGCATAATCATTCTTGGTCACTTCCCATACTTGATCATTGATTGAACCAATATACATCCTCATCTTTCTCTTTCAATAATCATAGCATATGCCATCAAAGAATGGTGGTTCACCCCCCACATGGTTGAACACAACTTGAGCCATAATTTGACACCGAGGTTCCAAGGATTACTAGGCACATACTTTGCAAAGATACTACTCACTAAGAGCTCTCAAACTTGTCACTCTAAAGAGCTCCACTAGATGAACTTAAAACAACAAAGCAAGCTCTCAATTCTAATTACACTAAAGAGCTTGCCACAACTAGTTTGCAAGAATATAAATGAGTGAGTAGGGTGATTATACCATCGTGTAGAGGAATGAACCAATTACAAGATGAAGATTACGCCAATCACCGGGAGAATGCAAATGACAAGAGACAACCGATTTTCTCCCGAGGTTCACGTGCTTGCCAACACGCTAATCCCCATTGTGTCAACCAACACTTGGTGGTTTGATGGCTAAGAGGTGTTTCACAAACCTCGTCCACATGATTGGACACCGCAAGAACCTACCCACAAGTGAGGTAACTCAATGACACAAGCAATTCACTAGAGTTACCTTTCGACACTCTGCCGGAGAAGGTACAACTTCCCTCACAATCACCGAAGATGGCCACAAACAATCACCAACTCATGCCGATCCTCCACCACTGCACCAAGCCATCTAGGTGGTGGCAACCACCAAGAGTAACAAGCAAAATCCACAGCGCAACACGAATACCAAGTGCCTCTAGATGCAATTACTCAAGCAATGCACTTGGATTCTCTCCCAATCTCACAAAGATGATGGATCAATGATGGAGAATAGTGGGAGGGCTTTTGCTAAACTCTCAAGGTTGTTATGCCAATGAAAATGTGCAAGAGAGTAAGCTTGAGCTGGCCATGGGGCTTAAATAGAAGCCCCCACGAAATAAAGCCATTATACCCCTTCACTGAGCACTGATCGAGGTGACCGGATGCTTCAGTCCTACTGACCGAACGCAGGCTCAGCGTCCGATCACCCGATGTCAGCCACGTGTCAATCTTCTTTTAACTATGACCGCCAGATCTCAACGGTCGATAGTTGACCGGACGCTCCACCACAAGTGACCGGACGCTAAACCCCCAGCATCCGGTCGTTTACAGTAAGGTTCCAAAACCAATTTTCTTCGACCGGACACGTCCGGTGGCACTTGATAGGACACACCCAACGTCCGGTCAGTTACCCTGACTGCTGTGCAGCTACGTCAGCTCTGACCGGATGCAGCCTTCTAGCGTCCAGTCAGTCAGAGGCCCAGCATCCGGTCACATGACTGACGCCAAGTAATCACTGCCATGCCTGACCGGACGCACTGGTCCCCCCTGAGACCAGCGTCCGATCAGTTGTAAAACAGCAAGACTGACCCTCTATCATCTCTATCTCCTTCACCCTTGCTCAAATGTGCTAACCACTAAGTGTGTCACCTTGTGCACATGTGTTAGCATATTTTCACAAATATTTTCAAGGGTGTTAGCACTCCACTAGATCCTAAATGCATGTGCAATGAATTTGAGCATCTAGTGGCACTTTGATAACCGTATTTCGATACGAGTTTCACTCCTCTTAATAGTATGGCTATCTATCCTAAATGTGATCACACTCACTAAGTGTCTTGATCACTAAAACAAAATGGCTCCTACATTTTTTACCTTTGCCTTGAGCCTTTTTGTTTTTCTCTTTCTTCTTTTCCAAGTTCAAGCCTTTGATCATAACCATACTATCACCATTGTCATGATCTTCGTCATTGCTTCATCACTTGAAATAGTGCTACCTATCTCATGATCACTTTGATAAACTAAGTTAGCACTTAGGGTTTAATCAATTAGCCAAAACCAAACTAGAGCTTTCACCGGCGTTGCCAGACAGTTCTGAATGTGTGGCTCTTAGAGCCGATATGAGAGGAGATCGACTAAATAGTCGATCCCAGCATATTTACAAGAATGAATCGGTTAAAGCTCATGGAGTTGTATAAGAAGAATCGGTTATCATTCAAGATAAATGTTATTTAAGCAAATATTAATCAATGGCAATAAGGTATCAGCGGTGATCGGTTTGTACTGAGCCAATGATTATAAGTAACTGAACTCCTTTTTATATAAAGAAATAATTCAACATCACTTAACCATTTAATAAAGATAAATCTAATGAACATGTTAGATCTCATCTATCATCATGACTAGTGGGGCATGAGGCAGAATCATGCAGGCCATAGAAATAACAATAGACTCGACGACCCTAACTTATTACTAATATCAGTGGGGCATGAGGTAGAATCATGCAGGCCGTAATACAATAACAAGATCATGGGGCTAACATATCTTTCAACTTATCTCTACTTCAATGATCTCGTAATGCGAACTGTTCATGAAAGCATTCGATATTGGCTAAACAGCCGATTCAGGCATAGCGCACAGTTAAGGTCATGCCTTCTCAGGAATGGGTCTACCAACTAACGATCCCTGCTCCATGGTGCCAACAGTGGGGTGAGAGGCAGAATCCCATAGGCCATGATAACGGGCCATGGAATGGTTTTTATTAGCTAATAGATCTACTCAAGATCAGACATGCCTTAACCGCACGCTATGCACGATTAAGATTGATGCAAAACAGTTAATAAAACATAACTCATCACTTAAGATGTAGATTAGATCAGCTTTAAATTAGCAAACGATGAGTTAAACAAGATGTAAGGTCGATCTAGATCAATCTCAATTGGGCAGAATGATATTGCTGTAATTAGATAAACAATGAAAGCAATAAGCAATATCGGTAACTTAATGAATCTACCAAAGACTGCCATACTAAGGTAGAGCTGATAACTTGATCTTGATCTAATTCAAACAGTGGGATGTGAGGCAAAATCACACAGGCCATACTTGAATTAGACAAGAGTCGATAACTAACCTATACCAGAGTCGTAGTGGGGGTCGACCGGATTGATGCAGCCATACGAACAGAGGTATAAACCATGACGGTACTTATAGGCAAGCAGTGGAGGTCGACCGGATCGATGCAGCCGTACTTGCTGAAGAACTCGCCGAGATCTACTCTACTCCTACTCCTAAGGGGTGGCCGGAGCCAAAAAAAGTAATTGACTTTGTATTTGATTGGTTGATAATTTTACAATAGCCGGGGTTTGGTATTTATACCCGGGACCTGCACATGACTCCTATCTAAGCACGACTCATCACAAATTTTGACTCTAAAGAAAATATTCCTAATTTAAGATAACTTGTACTCTAATCTTTCCCTTTTTGTAGAGTCCAGCATGTCTTGTCCCAGCGCCAATCATAGCCTCTGTCGTTATCTGCTGGCGCTATTTGAAGAAAGCCGATTCTAGTGCTGCATTCGAATCAGCTGGTTCCGATCCGCACGTAATCGATTCTTTGCTGACATGATTTTTGGAGTTTTCGAGCTCTTGAGATCCTCCTTCCAAATTCTGGTGTAAATAGTTAGTAACTGATGAATAAAGATCCACTTTTTTTATTGCCTCATTAAGCATATGTCCGTATGTCTGTTCTGTGTGACTTTGTTGTCTAAGAGATATCAATAAACAATATAAGAAGATTTTCTTTATTATACTATTTTAATATAATCATATATATATATATATCCTACAACTAAAAAGAACAAAGTGTGGACACTTTTTGGTGCGACATTTGTTTTGGGTCTACCTCTCCCCCTGCGATCCCCGCCTCCCGTCCACGCGCAAGTCGCTCTAAAAAAGGAAAGCCACAATCACTGCACCGCCCACCCCCCACTCACCCCCTATGATGGATCCATCCCCACCCCACCTCGATGTCATCGTCCTCGCTGATCCCATACCCCGCTGGATCCCATGGGCGCCGCCGCGCGTGCCGCTCTCCATCCCCATCCCCACACCACTGTCGCCCTCTCCCCTCATGCGCTTCCACGCTCACGCCACCATCGACGGGTCGGCACGGCTGAGGTGGAGGTGCTTGTCGTAGGTGGGAGCTTGGAGAAGGCCAACAAGTCCAACGCGAGCGAGGCAAGCCACCTAGGCGAGGGTGTCAGCCACCAAGCGGGGCAAGGGCGCCTTCTAGGCCGCCACCGGCCACCCAAGCGAGGGCAACGCCAGGCCGCCGCCACCAGGCCACCAGGCGATGGAGCGCCTCCGCCTCAGATCCAACCCCCACCGATGCGAAGGCACAGGAGCTAGGGGTTCAATCATTCATGAGAAGGAGAGCGAAAAATGGCGGTGGAGCTTGAGAGCCCCTACGGGCGTGCGGCCACACCCTGGCGGCGCGCGGGATGGCGCGCAGCCACACCCGGCGGCGTGCGGGACGAGGAGCGTGGTGTGGGCTCAGACCACAGCGGCCGCCATCCTCACCATCACTGACGCCATCCCCGCCGCCGTGGCTCTCCATCCCTGCTGTGCGATCTAGATCTAGGTCCGTTCTCTCTCCCTCCCTCCCTGTGGCTCCTAAATCCGTCCGCTTGGGGTGTAGTTGATTTCTCCATGGACAAAAATCTAATCCAATATGTCGGTTTTCTATTCATTCATTTTGCTTCTGATTTGTTGCCCTGGTGGCTTATAGTTAATTAATTGCTGCTTCCATATAAAGGATACGCTTGGATGGATGGAGCCTGATTGGATTGTGCGGAACTACGGGTGCTTGGGTGGCGTGGAATCAAATACATATATGGACGAAATGAAAGGCGGAGCACAATAGATTGGAGCTGGCCTTGGCGCATAAGCACTAGAAAGAGTCACTGTGAAATTACAGGTAAAAGGTACTGGACAAATTAATTTTATTTTAAACCCATTTAGATCACATGGAGATCAACTTACTATTCTTAATTGGCATCTTTGCAGTTCTTTTAATTAATGCAGTTGCATGTGGGAGACATAACATTGCAGAATTAGTCTGTTAGAAACTGCGAGCACTATGCATAGATGTATTTAAAGAAAATATATTTAACTTTGTTTTTTCAGCCATTCCCGTCTAAAAAGCATTCTGATATTTTCTTGGAGCCTACGAACTTAGGAACGACCAATTAGTTCGAAGGTAAGGTCTAAACTGTAAGAAGCACTTTGCATTTTCAATGTACCTTGATCCAATTTGGTTAAAATATTGTGTTACTCAATTTTTGTTAGCACGTGCAATTTATGTTACTCAATTTTTAAAATTCTAGAGAACTAAGAAAGCAAGGGAAAATCATATGCGATTCTAATTAAATGAATGTTTATGTAGACTCTTTATTTTATGTAAGTTTCAGTCAGGCCATATTATCTTATCAATTACTATTTTGATGTGCACGATCTTTTTTCATAGAGGTATCTATAATGGTAGCATACTTTTTTTGAAAAAATTGCCAGTGTGATCTCAGCTTCTTAAATTCTTAATCAGACATAGTGTTGTTTCAGTTTTGAATATAGTATTGTCAGGAATTTTACTATCTTCATAGCTTCCTGAAATAAAGCTATGAAATGTTAAGGTCTTTCGGAGCTATGCAATTATATTTCTAACTGATATGCTTATTATTGAAGTTAGCTGATGCATGATACCAGCTGCTTACACTAGATATCTACTAATGCGCTACAAGAGTGCAATGTGCAGTAAGAGAACTATAATCCAAACACAAGGCATTGCTTGTATGGATTGGTATACGGACTTACTAAATATTTGAATAATTTTCTACATCACTGATCTTCTAATTGTTCTCTTTTTTGTGTCTCTTTTACACACTGAATATTAGTACAAGATGCGTACCTAATAATGCTCGCTTTGACATCAAATGAACTTCACTTTTTGATTTTGCGTGAAGTCTATTAATCCATCCTCGGTGTCAACTCCTAGATTCATCCATACTATGATGGTTTTTGGCAAACCACATTTATTTAACTGCATTTAGCAAGCAACAGTGTATTGATGTTAAATGTAGTTGTAGAATTTTGTAAATGTTGAGTTCAGGATACTCCTTTTGTTAACTTGAACACGTGTGAACCGTTAAAAAATGTAGATTCCTCAAGAAAATGTAGAGGATGGTTCCCATGAGTAACTGAAACAACTCCTAGGGACAATCTCCCAAGAAACCTTATCAGGTTTGTTCCTCTGAGATGATAACATGGTCTTTCTATTTTTGATTTTTTTATAACACCACCTTCTTGCAGTTTTTTTATCATAATATGGGTTTAAAGGGAGTACCTGGAGCTTGATTCGAGGATACCAAACCCAGTTGTCAAAACAGATATCGAGAAGCTTATAGATGATTTCATATTTATTTGTTTCTTAACAGGAAATGACTTCATTCCGGATATTCATGTTGCTACCAAAAACTCATAGATGATTTCATATTTATGTTTTGATGTACTTCTGTTGCTACCAAAAACAGTTAAAAGACAGGCATGCTGCATATCTTAAAGTTTCAGGGTTAGAAAAGTTTCTTAAGATATCGAGAAGCTTGAGACCTGATTCATCTTTTAATGTTTTAGTCATTCTTAGGTACATGGAACCCATTGAAAATCACGATTGTCGCACACTATTTAAAGACTTAACAAACCAGATCAACGAAGATAACTACTGGTCCTTTTATATATAATATCAATGCTTTGTAATGTAAGTAAATAGTATTAATTAGTCTTTTTGACTTTTACTTGCCGCTAATATCAACGCGTGCATCGACTCCCCTTGCTCAGCGAGTGTACTGCTACTCGCAACATCTCCTGCATGAGGAGACGACTCCATTGCAGACATGAGCAGAGCCGCATGATTTGACGGTCGCAGGCTACTACTCTCTCCGTTCTTGCAACTTTCAAGTAGTGGCGATGGGCTGGATGTGGACTGGAACTTCTTTGCCGAGCCAGAGCCCACGTGCTTCCTGCAGGACTTTGGACATGGCGAGATCCCTGGAGCTATAGGCATCAGTGGCTACCCCAACCCCAAGGGCTCAAGTTTGGCCGATGTCACACAAAAGATCATCAAGCAGGTTTGGAAACCATAGATAATCTTGGTTCTTTACTGTTTCCGGTGCACATTATTCATCGTACCAATACAGTAGTGAATAACTATAGTTTTTTGAACTATAGGTGACCTCCGTGCCAATAGATCAGGGAGCTACATGATGTTTGAATTCTCATCCTGCACTTTAGATGCAGCCAATTATAACTTTGTTAGTGATGTTTTCAGTAGTAACTTATCAGACGATTCTCATGATTTTCAGATCTGTGTATATCATGATGTTGACACGTTTTCTTTTCATGATGTTCATTTATTTGTTTCATAATTTTGGACTGGCTAGCCCAAGCCTGGGCGTTCGGGTTACCCGATTTTTTCGGGTCGGGTAATTCGGGTAATTCAAAATTCAGGTAATGAAAATTGCTACCCGATATTACCCCCGAAAAAACACTACCCGCAAATTCGGGTACCCGATAATTCGGGTTCGGGTTCGGGTATTACCCGATATACCCAAATTTACAGAAAACAACAAACTATACTAAATTTCAGTAGCGATCTATACATAATTTCAGCAGCAATTTGTATAGAATTTCAATAGCAATTTGTAGAGAATAATATATTACAGTCACTCATTCAAATAGAGAGAATTATATTCTAATAAAGTGATAAGTTAAATGGTTCAGCTAACAACACATGATAAATACAAAGACAAAAACAAATCTTTGGGTAGTTCGGGTAGTTTGGGTACCGGGGGATATTACCCGAATTACCCAAACTAATTTCGGGTAATCAAAATCGCTATCCGAATTTAGGATCGGGTACCTCGGGTTCGGGTAATTCGGGTTCGGGTTCGGATAATTCGGGTACGGGTAATGGGTATCGGGTATTTTGCCCAGGCTTAGGCTAGCCTTTAGTTACATTGTTCTCGCCATGTGTAGGTTGAGTACCACAGTTCAGTGACAATAATTTCGATGCAAATGATTTCTTGACGAAGATCGTGAACAAGGATCCTGAGGGCTATGTTATTTAAAAGTCTACAGCACCTTTTTTATACAATAAAAAAGGCTAGAGCGCATAGATAATGTACTATTTGCACACATGCATGGAACATAAATAAATTATATGACCCTAAAATACAGCGCCACCACTGCAGACATTATGTGTTCTATTCTAATTTGGCCCCGGTGTAGCTTAATTAGCAGCATTTTCCTAATTCTTTATTACTATTTTTTTCTATGCTGAAAGCGATAAGAATATGAACCAATGTAATTTACTGAATTGTAGAGGTGTTTTACTAACTAGCCATGATTTACTCATATATAAATATTTGTCTTGAAAAAGTGAACCGGAGCACTGACATCCTTTGTGAGATTCCAGAATATAAAGTGATACTCTTCAGTTCTTATATGCCATGCTTGAAACAAATTTCTCAATGCCCTTTTCAAACAATTCCTTCTTATGATGTCACAACATTATGCCCCTAATAAAGCACTGGCACAACCACAGCAGGATAAATTAACACCTTGAACCAGAGCATCAGCTAGGACCGTCTTCCCACACCCTTAAGCTAGGCCTCGTCGTCGGAGCCCTCAAGCACCACCAACGCTGCTGACGCCCGTCCAACTCCTGTCGGGGAAGGGAAGAGAGGCGATCGCTCACTGCCTCCATTGTCGCGCGTTGGGGAAGGGAAGAGAGGCGATTGCTCGCGCTCACCAAGCCCCGCCACCCCCTGCCACGATTGGGCAACCGCTGGTGGTCGTGCATTGGTGCCGGTGCACCATCCCCGTGGCATGGCGCTCATAGTCGCGGCCATCATCATTGAGCACCCCAGCGGCCACCCCACCATCGCCCTTCCATTGCTCGTGTAAGGGATCGTGACGCCTAAGAAGGGGGTGAATTAGGCAACTTAAAAATCTACTTCTTACTATGGCAAGAAAATTTCTTTTGAGGGATTTTACATGTCGATTGTCTTTTTAGCAGTTTATTAATATTCCCTTCTGAGCTATGGAGCATACGTTTCATTCTTCATTATACCGTGTGTATCTTCTTAACTGGTGCCTAGATGGAGTGGACTGTCAAACGCATAAGCCCACAATATTTGGTGCCCTTGCCACCTGAACAACAGGTTTTTGTTTAACTGGCTTTTGTTTCTTGATATTGCAATCAATTAGGAAATTATTTTCTATTGATTACTGGCAAGACAATTATCAAGCCAAACATAACTCACTCCTTGATTATAGTAATTAGTATTAGTTAGTTATAAGGTCAGTAAGTCATATTAGCTTATGGCCCTTCCATCTTTGCGAAAGTGCTCCGCTTATGCCGTCCCTGGTTCTTAATCTTAGTTGTTTTCTGAAGGTAATGAAGATCAAAGAGTAGAACAGCGAGGGCTGGCTCTTAGATGTAACATGGAATCTATGTGCATTTTCATAAATGTGTGTTTCTTGTGCTGATTCTGATGGCTTTTTGTTTTTTGAAACCTGACATGGTTTCTGTAGTCCAAGGGAGGTATTCTACTTCGACATTGCTTGGTGCTTGGAAACTCCCAATAAGATTCATTCATATAAGGATGCAATTCCATAAAATTAATCTTTTTTCACTGCCATTGATCAACTTCATGCTGTGTTTCATATTTCTTGTTGCAATCCTAGCAGTATTTGGAACAATAATATTGTAAGTTTGTGATCCTTTGCTGCTATAGTAAGCTCTATGACAAGTAATGCAGACATACATAATTGTTAAATTCTGTTTGATGTTGTGATAAATAATGACAAGTAGGCTATCCTTTCATTTATTGATAGTTAGAAATAAGCAACCTTTTTTACATGAGTGGCAAGCTTTTTATGTTGCTTCGTTGATACATTCTTTTCAATTATGCACGCCATAACCTTGTTTAATTTTTCTTCAAGAAGCTGTATTAGTGTTTGATAATAATTGGTAAAATAGAATCACAGCAATGCCACATTTCATGTCTTTTGCAGCTGGCCGCGCCGCCGCCGCCCGCGCCCGCCCGTGCGATCTCCTCCCCGCTCTCCTCCAATCCTCCCCGCAGCACCCCTCTGCCGACCGCCCTCACCAACACCTGTGACCTCCACGTGACTAGGGAGCCGGACCGCCGCCACCGAGGGCTGCCGCCACGCCGTCGCTCTCGGCTCCTGGTACTCACCGACCACCAGCATCCACGTCGGTGTCCGTATCTGCGTCCCTGATTCGGCTCGCCCGCATCTGCGTCGCCAGATCTTCATCAGGCCCTTCACCAGCGACAAAGACCCGCGGCAGTAGAAGCCGGGAGGGCGCCCGCGCGTCCCCCCCCCTCCCCGATCCGGCTCGTGTCTTTACCTCCGCTCCTGCCGCACTTCCACCTTTCCTCTCGTCCTGCAAGGAGCACCACCAGGTGTGCCAATCCCTTCTCTTCCCTTCCTGCTGTGCGAAACCGAGCACCCAAACCCTACCTAACTTCGATCTAATTACATGTGTGTACATGTATTATGCCTGCTAACTTCGATCCATTTCAAAGGTTATCATGAGGATTCAAGTACTGTGTACATTTCTTTGCACTGCTTCTCGAGAGGATTTCACAAACTTTTATTTTTGGATTAACTGTAACTTTAACGTTGATATTTAATTTTTATAGTATTGTTATCTTATCATGCAATCCATGTGTTTTTAGTATAAATTATTAGCTATCCCGTAGCAACGCACGGACACGCTACCTAATATATATATATATATATATATATATATATATATATATAGTTTGCAGTGGTTACGGGGGCCATGGCCCCCGCTGGCCCCTCTGCCAGTGGGCCCATGCGGTGCTTGAAACGGCGCAGAGGTAGAGTGGTGCCGACGGAGGAGGAAGAAACCGTGCGCTAATAACCTTCCTGGCCGACCACAACGGCTCCGTGAAGCGGCCCGGCCCATAACAGTGACGAGACGCTGCTGGAGCTGGGAATTCGGATCCTCCAGTCGCGGCCTTCCGATGCACCGCGCGCCCCCAGCCACCCCTCTGTGGCTCTGCCTCTGCCCCGGCCGGCTTCTCGCAACTGCACGAGCAGCAGACCAGCAGCACTGCAATAGCTTTAGGCTGTGTTTAGTTTCTAAAAAATTTTCTAAAAAATACTATAGTAGCTATCACATTAAATCTTACGATACGTATATGGAGCATTAAATATAGACAAAAAAAAAAACTAATTATACAATTTAGTTAGAACGTTCTAATTAGTCCATGATTAAACACTAATTATCAAATAAAAAAGAAAGTGCTACAGTAACTAAATTCCCAAAATTCACGGCCTAAACACAGCCTCACTGCCCCACGCACGTAGCACAGCCCGTGCAGCTGACAGACAGCAGGCAGCGCCGATGAGGCTACACAGCACGCCACATTACAGTGGTGGTTACTACGCCGTAGCCCGTAGGCCGTAGCCTCACTGCCCCACGCACGTAGCACAGCCCGTGCAGCTGACAGACAGCAGGCAGCGATGAGGCTACACAGCACGCCACATTACAGTGGTGGTTACTACGCCGTAGCCCGTAGGCCGTAGCTACCGCGCGCGACTGCAGTGCAGCGGAGGTCGCTGATAGGTTCCATGTTAAAGAAGCTCGATCGTTGCATCACTTGATGAAGGTCGAGCGGTCGATCTACTCCATGGAGAGGCTATATATATACGGATCGGAGTAGAAGATAGCTGCAGGGACCTGGTCTGATATGCAAATGATCGAGTTACGAGTCGTGGTAAATGCGGTAGGGACGATGGCAGCAGCCCGTGCGCAACTAGCATGCAGTGGAGTACTAGCTAGTACCAGGGACGGACCTAACGGTATAGATATTTTCCGACCATATTTAAAACCGAATCCGTTTAGAGGGGTTGAGATATATCCGTATCCAAGTTCAGATATTCAATATCCGATACCGTATCCGTATCCGAATACTCAAATCGCATATTTATGATGTCGATATCCAATCGTATCTTATCCGACATAGTTGACACTATCCGTATTCGAATCCGAATCCGGACTAATATGAAAACAAATGTAATATCGGTGATATCCGTCCATATCCGATTCGTTTTCATCCCTAGGTATGCAGGGTGGGCCACCGCATACCCTGGAGTCCGCCGGTCACAGAGATATGTAGAAATTTTTAATGTAAAAAAATTGCATAAGAAATTTTTTTTTACCGAATTGCATAAGAATTTTTTTTTGCTGCGCATATTCAGAGGTAAAAACTTCGCAGCCTGTTCGGTTGACTGGTTCGTATCGTTGTTGGTTCGTGAAGAAGTACTGCTGGTTGATTTATGTGAGAGAAAAATATTATTCTGGCTGAAAATTTATAATCATTTATAACAAGCCAAACGAACGTGCTTAGGTCCGTCACTGGCGAGTACTTGGAGTATATTAACACGTCTTGTCCTTTTAATTTTACTGTGGTTTGGGCTCTACGTACACGCGTGGATTTTATTGGATCGTAGCTGGTACGACAGTCTTGAATCAATTAATGTAGAACCTGTTCGGTAGTCCAAAACAGGACGGTAAGTTGTAATAGCTAGCAGCGTCAACACCTACATGCTCGGTGGCGATAGGAAAACACCACGTTGGATCAAAAGTTGTAATCCACCGACCGGCGGACTTTTCATGAGCCAAACGAGAACACTGTATAAGGAGCTACTCGTATCTATCTAGATTTATTTATATATAATATGCACCAGTGTTCTTAATCGAGGTAGACAATGCATTATGTACGTTATGTCCGGTTCGGCTTACCTCATATTCAACTTGTTCGGCTTATTTTTTTAACTGAAATAATATTTTTCTCCCACGACAATTCAACTGGAATAGTATTTTCAGCCAGTTTCAGCCAAGATTCAGACCAGCGAACGGGGCCTATGCAATAAGTTTTTTGGAAACCTGCATGTCATGCCGTTATTGGCTCTGTTCGCTGGTTGGTTGCGACTAATTTGCGAGACGAATCTTTTAAGCCTAATTAGTTTATAATTTGACAACGTGGTGTTACAGTAACACATGTGCTAATGACGGATTAATTATGCTTAATAAATTCGTCTCACGTATTAGTGACGGATTCTGTAATCTGTTTTTTTATTAGTATCCGAACACCCTCACGTGACACCCTAAAATTTTACGTCCTAAATTTAAACAAGCGATAAGTCATAAACCCACGTAGTACTTAGTAGCTAACTAAAAATAACTTCCATGTGAATTTACAGGCCTATACAACGTGACACACGACGAGTACCGGTAACTCACTTTCCCCTGATCAACAACATCAACCCGTTGTTGGGCCGGTCCACGCGCGCGTGCATCGCATGCAGCCGGCCCAGAGACCAGACGTACGTACGTGCGTCAGTGCGTGCGACGCATGCAGCAGACGCAGTTTTGCACGGCACCCATCTCAATCTTGGAGGCTCCAACACACGCCGAACGCAGCGCCCCTCACCCGCATCGCATGCTACGCCCTGCTTTCTGCGCCGCTTGACCCCAGGTCAAACCCCTGCGCCGTCATAACTTCCGCTCCGTCTCCCCGGCTCGTCTGAGTGACTCGCCACTCGCTGCTCCATTTACTCCCATCCACCTCTGCTTCCCGCTCATAAAACTCGCCACTCCCGGCACCACCAGCAGCAGAGCGAGCAGAGCACAGCAAGCAAGCGCACTACTTTGCAGCGCGGACACGCCCGGCCCGGCAAGCCAGCCACTCTTCTCGCGTGAACCCTGCCAGGGCGAGGCGAGAGAGAGGAGCACAGCTTAGCCATTCTTGTGGACAAGGGATTCAAGGCGCGCCTGCTGCCTGCTCCGTACGAGGTGCATGAGGAAGGGGGCAGTGGCCGGGACGATGGGGAGGGAGGCCGCGGCCGCCGTGGTGGCGGCGGAGCTGGAGGATTCGGCGGGGAAGGCGGCCGGGGCGGGCGCGGCGGCGGCGGCGCCCGTGCTGAGCCCGCTCAGCGAGACGCTGTGGCGCGACAGGGCCGGGGTCCTCCTGGGGGACGTGTCCGCGCGCCTGGCGTGGCGGGACCTCACCGTCACCGTCGCGCTCGGCACGGGCGACACGCAGGCCGTGCTGCAGGGCCTCACGGGCCACGCCGAGCCCGGCACCATCACCGCGCTCATGGGACCCTCCGGCTCCGGCAAGTCCACGCTGCTTGACGCCCTCGCCGGACGCCTCGCCGCCAACGCCTTCCTCTTCGGCACCGTCCTCCTCAACGGGCGCAAGGCCAACCTCTCCTTCGGCGCCGCGGTACGCACTTCGTTGTCATGCCATCATCATACTGACACTTGTGTATCGAAATTTTTTTATGTATATAAAAATTACATCTCCGAAGGAACTTGGCGTTAGCTCTAGTTAATTATGTAGATGAAATTTGTAAAGAATGGTTCTCAAATGATTAAGTTGTTTCAGATTTTTTATTATATAAGTCTCCACATTTTTTTCTTCAGTCCAAATCACATTTGTGAACACTGGATTTTGCTTATATCAGTGGCTTGTTTTATTTCCTTTTTTTTTTGTGGAAATTGTGTTGTATATAAGTTCATATAATGAAATAGACAGCCTTTCTGCGTTTTCTGTGTGAAAAATCGAAACTGACCATGTGTCTCCCATGAACTTGGAGTTGGATTGGATTTGTCAAAAAGTAGTACTGCCTACTTGGTAGCACCGTAGCACACATCACACTTCCGTTGATGTCACCTCCCCCCCCTGATGGTGTTTGCTGTCTCTTTCCACAACCCATCGGCGACCTTGAATTCTCTTTGGATCTTCCGGCATCGCCTCACCTGGACAACACTCTGCTCACTGACTCGTCACTCTTGGCTCATCACGAGTCATGTGCCAGGTTTTGTAACCTTGCCGGCTTTCGGCAGCAGCTTGGCAATCGCATCTGTCCATTTTCAGCGAAAGATGCCATGCCGAATAGGAGGATGTTGGCTCGACTCCATTAAACATTTAAACCCTTGCAGCTGCCAGCTGGGGTTGGATCAGTAGCCATCACCGGTCAGAATTTTGGCGATCTGCCTCCACTGTCGCCTGTCTGTTTCCTGATGGATCATTCTGTTTTCGGGTGTGTGTTTGGTGATGGAGTTAAACACTCACTGGTTGGTGAGGAGACGCCGTTATGTTTCCTGGAAAGGGGATTTCGGGTTGGGGTGTTGTTCACCGGTTTCTTCAGCACTGGGCTCACCAAAACCTCATGATCTGTTAAGACCTGGGGGTATTTTTCTTATTTGGTTATAATCAAACAAAAATGACCGGAGTTTTATTATGACTTCGTCGAAAGGATGTACTATAAAGAAGCCTCTCCTGTTACATAAAAGTATGTATAAATAAATTCATAGCAGTAAAAAAAATGATGATCCCGGTTTTTGTACGTGGTATGCATCTGAATATTTGATCGATATCAGCACCTGGTCAAAATCTACATGATGAATTCTCACCTTGATACTGAAAACAAACTACTGTCAATCTGCAATTTCAGGCCTATGTGACACAAGATGACAATCTGATTGGCACACTGACAGTAAGGGAGACCATCTCATACTCGGCGCGTCTCCGACTCCCTGACAATATGCCCAGGGAGGAGAAGCAGGCTCTGGTCGAGGGCACCATCGTCGAGATGGGGCTTCAGGACTGTGCCGACACAGTCGTAGGCAACTGGCACCTCAGGGGGATCAGTGGTGGTGAGAAGAGGAGGGTCAGCATCGCCTTGGAAATACTGATGAGGCCTAGGCTGCTCTTCCTGGATGAGCCCACCAGTGGTCTCGATAGGTATGCGCTTCTATTTCATCTCTTTGGCAGCTAGTAACCTATCATCTGCCGAAGTGACTGATGCAACAACAAAAAAAATTGTGCAGTGCTTCGGCATTCTTCGTGACACAGACGCTGCGGGGACTGGCAAGGGATGGCCGAACCGTCATAGCATCGGTCCATCAGCCGAGCAGTGAGGTTTTCTTGCTGTTTGACTGTCTCTATCTTCTATCAGGGGGCAAAACAGTCTACTTTGGGAAGGCCTCAGAGGCTTGTGAGGTAACAATATGAGATTGCTCATCTTGTTTTTATCTATGTTTTTGCTACACTAATGTGGCATCTGAATCATCTGGTCTATTGTGCATGAGAGCAGTTCTTTGCCCAAGCTGGTTTCCCATGCCCGCCAATGCGCAACCCATCGGATCATTTCCTCAGGTGCATAAATTCAGATTTTGACAAGGTGAAGGCGACTCTCAAAGGGTCGATGAAGACGAGGGTGAGTCCAATTTTATCACCTATTTAGTATTTGCTGTAGCTTGTAGCATATTGGTGTACGTGTCTTGACTGAATTTTTGCACTCCTTTTCACATATGTAG
Organism: Miscanthus floridulus; assembly: GCF_019320115.1. Classification (NCBI taxonomy): domain Eukaryota; kingdom Viridiplantae; phylum Streptophyta; class Magnoliopsida; order Poales; family Poaceae; genus Miscanthus; species Miscanthus floridulus. The sequence goes on along the minus strand of NC_089581.1, from coordinate 55,854,558 downwards.
TTTGAAAGATCTGACGATCCGCTCGAGAAGATCACAACTTCGGAAGCCATGAGGAGGCTGATCAGCTACTACCAACACTCACAGTACTACATCAATGCGCAACAGAAAGTAGATGAGATGGCCCGGCTCGTAAGTACTTTGCTGATTTTCTTCAGTGCTTTATGATCATTCAAACTCTACTAGACCATTCCAAATTTCCAATAGAATTGAAAGGATCCATGTGGTTTGTCCTCACAGAAAGGAACAGTGCTGGATTCAGGAGGGAGCCAAGCTAGCTTTCTGATGCAGGCTTTCACGCTCACGAAGCGATCATTCATCAACATGTCAAGGGATTTTGGATACTACTGGTTGAGGCTTATTATCTACATTGTTGTGACACTTTGCATCGGGACTATATACCTCAATGTTGGCACTGGATATAGCTCTATTCTGGTAAGAGTTATTTGTACCATTGATGTTTACATTTCTCCACTTCAGTAATGTCTTGGGCACTGAATGTATCTAGTTCTGAATTTGAAACCTGATGTTAATGACTGGGTTAAACTGATGAAAACTACTAGGCCCGGGGAGCATGTGCTTCATTCATCTTTGGCTTCGTCACATTCATGTCAATCGGAGGGTTTCCATCTTTTGTGGAGGACATGAAGGTCTGTGGAACCACTGAAGAATCAATATGAATCTTGAAAAGTCTCAGGACCTTCAATTGCTCAACTTAATTTCCATTTTACAGGTCTTTCAAAGGGAGAGGCTCAACGGGCACTATGGTGTGCTGGCGTTTGTCATCAGCAACACACTCTCGGCGATGCCATTCCTGATCCTGATCACCTTCGTGTCGGGCACGCTGTGCTACTTCATGGTGCGCCTGCACCCGGGCTTCATGCACTACCTGTTCTTTGTGCTGGCCCTCTACGCCAGTGTCACCGTCGTGGAGAGCCTGATGATGGCCATTGCCAGTGTGATCCCTAACTTCCTCATGGGCATCATTATCGGTGCAGGGATTCAGGTAAACTGAACATCCGTTCTAGCAGCTTGTTACCCTCCATCATCTGCCACACAACTGTTTGTAGGAAAAGAAAAACGCTGTGCATCCGAACTGGGATTAATTCTGACGCTGTGCATGGAACCACACCATAATGCTGATGCCTGCTTATATTCTCTTCTGATGATAACAACCCACATTTAATGAATAACAATCGTTTTGAAATGGACAGGGGATATTCATGCTGGTATCAGGTTACTTCAGACTTCCGCATGACATCCCAAAGCCCTTCTGGAGGTACCCCATGTCCTACATCAGCTTCCACTACTGGGCATTGCAGGTAAAAAGGGGATTCATATTTTTCACAGTGATTAGCAGAAGCTGTCAAAACTCAATTCAAGAATAAAAAGGGTAGTAGTAATCTATAAGAAAGATCAGAAAAATGAATGCGACACGTACATGGGTTGTTAATCGATCTTTGCAGGGCCAGTACCAGAACGACCTGAAGGGCCTGCTGTTCGACAACCAGGACGACGAGTTGCCCAAGATCCCCGGGGAGTTCATCCTGGAGAACGTGTTCCAGATCGACGTGAACCGGTCCAAGTGGCTGGACCTGGCCGTGCTGTTCAGCATGATTGTCATCTACCGCCTCCTCTTCTTCGTGATGATCAAGATCAGCGAGGACGTGACCCCCTGGGTGCGCGGCTACATTGCGCGGCGGCGGGTGCAGAACCGGCGGCAGCCCAAGGTGGAGCTGGCCACCCGAACGCCGTCACTCCGCGGGTACGTCGTCGACGCGGCCAGCCTGCCGGCCGATCACCCGTGATTCCGTGAAGCGCGCGAGAACGGGATATCAGTATCACACAAAGACTAAACCGGAACTGATAACAGTACGGTAGTACTGCAATATGAATGTGTTAAGTTGTCGTATTATAGCTAGTAGCAACCGCTTAAGCTGTAATGGAGTGTTGTTTGATGCACTGCTAAGATGTATGTATATCACCAGCTTGATGCACGTTTCCTATGTTATTCTTCGGCTGCGAGTGCGAGCATCTCACCATACAAAGACCACGGTGAACAATTAAATCTCTCATGTGCATGATGCCAAATCAAGAGGGGGGTAGTGGACCTAGAGGTAGCTTAGGGGTGTGAAAACAGTGCTATAAATGGCAACATTGCACAGACGCAGGCTGGAGGAGATTTTGCCGATGGATGATGGATCTTGCTCGCCGGGGCACCACGCAGACTGTGCAGTTACGACAAGAACAGCATATGCAAGGACACCGGATGGTTATGGCCATTAAGGGCCAAACTGTTTGCCACCATGGGCAATTCATTCATTACTGCTACTGATCTGAATGGCCTCCTGTCACACACAGCGATCAAAGCTGCGCTTAGCAGACGTAACCAGATCAGGATGATGGGCTCATCGTTATCATCAGTTACTAGCAGTAATAGCATATCTCTCTCAGCGCATTCGCTGATAGATGCTTGGTGCTGTGACCATGAAGAAGTTATTGCAGTAGGCAGCGGCAGCAGTGCTACAAAGATACCGCAGGCGAGGCGACACATGAACTCAGACCTTGATTAAATCCAGGATATAAAGTTTTAGGACGTTACATGTAGGTGTCGTATGGAGTGTTCGGATATTAATAAAAAAAATAAATTATAGAATCCGTCAGTAATCTACGAGACGAATTTATTAAGCCTAATTAATCTGTCATTAGCACATATGTTACTTTAGCATCATATTGTTAAATCATGAACTAATTAGGCTTAAAAGATTTATCTCACAAATTAGTCACAAAATGTGCAATTAGTTATTTTTAAGTCTATATTTAATACTCTATGCATATGCCAAGACATTCGATGGGATAGAAAGTAAACTTTAGGGGAAGGAACTAAATAAGGCCTCAGCCAATTCGAACACTTTTCGATATAGAGTGTGCATAAAAATATCTTGCCATTATAATGCAGGCCGAGGATGGACCTTGTACTTAGCCATGCCTATGGCATCCTAGTACCTTGTGCTGCATTAACAAGTACTTCCTCCGTATTTAAAAATAAAGTTGTTTTGGATAATGACACGATCTCCAAAGTATAACTTTGACTATTTATTTTTATAAAGATATTTATCAAAAAGTGATATATATAAATTTTTGTGAAAATATTTTTCAAAATAAATATATATATATATATAGTTTTTATATTTTCAAATTCAACAACTTAAAAGTTATTCATGATTTATATTTCTGACCCAAGTCTTATCCAAATGACTTTATTTTTAAGTATACGGGAAGACAGGAGAACGAGCTCTCCCCTCCTCAGCACGGCATTCCGGGATTCAATTTGCAGCCGGCCGGCGCCTCTCGGCGCTCGCCGCACGGCATGCCATGTGTGTGGATCCGTCGACAGGAGGCGCCTAGAGTTGGTGTGCAATTACTTGCAGAATAACTGAATCGTGCGATTGTTCCCTAAAAAAAACTGAGCGGTGCCATGCGGTCTTACCCCCTCCGTCCCAAAATTATAGGCGTTGTAGCATGCGACACGGCTACCAACGTATCCCTGTACTAGTAATGGCTCTGTTTGCTTCATACAAGCCGTACTATTTCAACGAATAAATAATATTTGTATTTTCACCCATGACTTTTTAAAAAACAAACAGAACCGATGTCTGTTCTCCTGCTCTCCTTGTCCGTAGTCATTGAATGAGCTCACTGCAGGCAACTACGACTAACTGCGGGCTACAAAGCCTTTGTTTAGTTACCTCAAAATCCAAACTTTGGCGCTATAAAAAAAATATTCTCTGTCACATTAAATTTATGGTACATGTATGGAGTACTAAATGTTGACGAAATCAAAAATTAATTGCATAGTTTGGTTGTACTTTGCGAGACGAACGTTTTGAGCCTAATTAGTCAACGATTGGACAATTATTACCAAATACAAACGAAATGCTACAACACGCTATAGTGTCTACAGGAATTCAGGCGTCGCCAGGTTTGGGGGCAACTAAACGCGCCCAAAGTTGCAACCTGGTGCTGCTCAGGTGTAGGACTGACATCTAAAACATCATTCTTACTAAGGCCTTGTCTGATTTTTACGGTGTCTCCTAAAATTTCTGTCACATTAAATGTTTGGACACATATATAGAGTATTAAATATAGACTAATTACGAAACTAATTGAACAACTTGCGACTAATTTACGAGATGAATCTTTTAAGCCTAATTAGTCCATGATTTGACAACGTGGTGCTACAGTAAACATGTGCTAATGACAGATTAATTAGACTTAAAAAATCATCTCGCAAATTAGCTTCCATCTATGTAATTGATTTTGTAATTAATCTATATTTAATACTCCTTATTAGTATCTAAACATTCGATGTGACATAAATTTTAGGAGCGATTAAAGAACCAAACATCCCCTGAAACATCCTCTACACACTCAAACGACTTGTATACTGAGATAGAAGGAGTAAGGGGCTGTTTGGTTCCTGCAGAAACTCCTAAAATTTCTGTCACATCGAATATTTGGACATATACATGGAGTATTAAATATAGACTAATTACGAAACTAATTGCATATTTTGCGATTAATTTACGAGAAGAATCTTTTAAGCCTAATTAGTCCATGATTTGACAACATGGTGCTACAGTAAACATGAACTAATGACAGATTAATTAGGCTTAAAAATTCGTCTTGAAAATTAGTCTCCATCTATGTAATTGATTTTGCAATTAATCTATATTTAATATTTCTTATTAGTATCTAAACATTCGATGTGACATGAATTTTATGAGCGACTAAAGAACCAAACACCTCTTAAGTCAACCGAACTGCAAATGCAATGTTTGGGATTTGTCAGGTCAAGACATGAGGGGGGGGGGGTGTTTAATGGAACGTCTTTTTATTTTTGGGAAGTCTAAGGTTTTCTTGTAAAGTTGCACTAACAGGCTCCGTTCGCTGGTCTTAAACTTGACTGAAACTGGTCGAAAAAACACTGTTCTTGCTGAATTATTGTGAGAGAAAAATACTGTTTCGGCTGAAAAAATAAGCCGAACATACCGAATATGGGGTAAGCCGGACGAGGCCACAGTTGCATCATGAACACTGACCAGTTTAATGGATGAGTTTGTCAGATATCTTGCCTTTTTCAGATGAAATTCTAAGGATCTCTTCTGCTGCCATGTTCTTCAACAGTGAGAGAGAGTGCAAACTGAAGGCTGAACAAGCATCAACCAATCCGGGTCATTAACTGGCTGCAGTACCCGTAAACATAAGCCAGCTTTGCTCGCATAACATGATTAAGCTTGCACGCAAAGAAGGTTGAGAAGAAATTGGATTCTGTTTTGATTGAGAGACACCGGACATTTGCCACGTTGGTTTGAGTGATAAGTGATGGTCGAAAATAACGTTGGCTGATTTAATATGAGAGAAAATAATATTCATTAGTTAAAAAAATACTGTCTTATAAATTAAACGAGGGATTCTCCAGATGAACAGGGAGTTGGGTCCCATCCTGCGAGAGCTGAATGATTGATGTGATTTGTGGCGCTAACTACGGCAGTTCCACTGGAGTCGGCCGCGGTCGTTGAGGTTTGCAACTTAAACTTGCAAATCCATTCCCTACAGAGTAGTACTTTTTTTTAAAGACGGCAAAAAGATTTGTCACAATTTTTATTAGACGAGAAAACAAAAAAAAAAAGCATAGAAACAAGAAAAAACAACTGCAGCCTTAACCGGGGTCAAAAGAAATACCAAAACATGACAGCAAATCCCTAACAACCTCTGGATGAAAGAAAAAACGACAAGAACACCACTAGACCCCGGCTTTGGCAAAGGAACAACTAAGAACCAAGTAGTACTCTCGTAGAGAGAAAAAAGAGGAAAAAATGTGCAAAATAGTTTTTTCTTCCAACGCCCCAAAGCACGCATGTTTCATTAAGAGACATGGAGTGTTTGCTTGATAGTTGATACTACTTGTTATGTTTTTTTTCAAAATAGTAGTCTAGACATAATGTATATACGTGTAAGGAGCGACCATGAGCGCTTGCGTCGCCCCCCTTCGTGGCTCCCTTAGCCGTGGCTCCACGCTCTAATCCTGATGCTGGTCATGGAGCTTCCAAGGCTGGACCTCGGCCTAGGAAATTGATCGTGACTAAAATTCATCGTCGGTTCCGTTCTACAGTCAATTGGTCAATGTAAGTATCGACTTAAGGACACTACGGCGGCCCTCATTATTCAAGCAGTGCTTGGGGTAATCCCTGCTTTCCGGAGTCCTTAGCCTTGGTGATCATGTTTTTCGTTTCTTTGTTAATTCGCAAGAGATTGGTTTTCATATCTACAAGTTGCGGTCCTATGAACGTGACGCCTTCAAAATTTTCTTCAACCTATGGCATAATGGAAGTGCACATTTTCATTCTGAAAATCGAAATCGGAAAGCAGAACAATCTTCACAATGGGTTCAAGTGATCAAGCACTCGCCCAAATCGGTACATCTCTCTGGAGCCAATACTATCCTTGTTGCGAATTCTCGTTCTTCTCATGGCAACTAGAGTACCTAGCTCTTGTGTGGTGAAGTGCTACAGAGTGAAAGGATCAAGATGCCCAAGAGTAAGGTGAATTGAGCTAATTTTAAATTTTTGCAATAAATAAGCCCTACACTTAACCCATTTCACCCTTTGTGTCTAAAATGTGTTTCTATTATTCTCCTGTACAAAAGTTTTATACCCTAGGTTCTAATCCTACTCTAGCATGGCAATTCTAAGAATGTAAAGACATAAAATGAATTGCTCAAATGTAAATGCTCAAAGTAAAGACAGGGAAATAAACACGACGATATTTTTCTGAGGTATCGGAGAGTCGCCACTCCCCACTAGTCGTTGTTGGAGCACCCGCACAAGGGTGTAGCTCTTTCTTGATCCGTGCAAGGATCAAGTGCTCTCTACGGACTGATTCTTTGACACTCCATCATGGCGAATCGCCCACAACTGCTCACAAAGTGACTTGAGTCATCCACAAGCTCCACTGGATGATCACCAAGCTCTCAATCACCACCGAGTTGTCTAGGTGATGGCGATCACCAAGAGTAACAAGCACAAACTCTCATTAGACTAAGACAAGCCTAATGAGTAAGGTGAATGCACACTTGCTACTCCCTATGCACTAATGAGGTCCTTAATCTTGGATTATCATATCTCAATCATGCCACTAGGCTCTTGCTCTCCCTTGCACTCTAAAGGTGATTCTTAGCTGAACAAATGGGCAAGAGACCTCAAATGGACGAGAGGGATATGTATTTATATCCCTATTCAAAACATAACGGTTGAGGTCCAACTCAGCAAGTATCAGGATGACCGGATGCTCCGGTCAAGGTGACCGGACGCACCGGTCAGTGTAATACGTCAGCGTGTCAGAAAGGGCCGTTTGCTCTGCTCGGACTCTGGCCTGCGTCCGGTCAGCACTCACTGGATGCGTTCAGTCATCAAAAAACCTCTCTGGAACCTTACTGATGTTGACCGGATGTTGGCACCCAGAGTCCGGTCACTTCTCTGTTCAGCGTTTGGTCCATGGTCAACAGCTTGTCCACGCTGCTACAGATACGGCTAGCGTTGCGTCCAGTGAGTACTAGTGTCCAGCGTCCGGTCGCACTCTGACTGCTGCTGCTGATCAAATGAACTGACCGGACTCTCCAAGCTACGTTCGGTCACAACCAAATCAGCGTCCGGTCAGTCATTTGACTCTCCATTTACTTCCAATTCGAATTTCTTTGTGAATGAAGTTGACTTCTATCATTCTTAGGGCTATTCCTGAGCTACCTAGTGCTAAGTTTGATAAGTGTACACCACACCTAATCTATTAGACTCACCTAGGTTAAGCTACTAGTCCATACCCCCTTAATAGTATGGCCAAAGGAAAAACAAAGTCCTAAACTATTCTAAGTGTCTCTCTAATACCAAATGACACTTAGAACTAGTCCGTCCTTAACCTTGTCGTCCATCCTTTGAAAACTGAAGTAATTTCCATCGACAGGGGCATGACAACCATGATTGTCCAATTAATTTCCATTACCATGACCTAACTCAAATTGTTCTGCAAAACACATGTTAGTCATAGTAATCTCGTGTTGTCATTAATTACCGAAACCCAACTGGGGGCCTAGATGCTTTCAATCTCCCCCTTTTTGGTAATTGATGATAACACAACCTCGAGTATGTAAAAGAGATGAGTGAGGTTTTCAACATGCTTGGTTCACATAAGCTTTTGATAATAAGAACAAAGGAGTTAGGCATGCTTATATGACTCAAGCCAACATGGTGTACTCAAAAGATATGAATTAAGCATGAGTACATGAAGTAAAGCTCATTTGAATCAGAGTAAAACACAAAGCAAAGCCAATGAGCATAACCAAGTGACATGACATATATAAAACAATGTAGAGAGCACACCTGTCACATAAGTCTCACCATCACATGTATAAAATACAATGCATGAAAGTAAACGTGAATGCACGAAGTATCACACACGAAAGACCAAAAGAATCATGTCCATCTCACACACTCCCTCTAAATCTAACATACTCGGTCCTCTCCCCCTTTGGCGTCAAGCACCAAAATCTAAAGGTCGAACGGCGGGATAGGAGCAGTCGAGTCAGGTGCTGAGGTGTGGTGAGAGACTTGAAACTAAGATACATCATCCTCTAACCCTAAACTCTAAGAGGTTTGACCCTCTGTAGCTAGAAGTGAAGGTGAAGTGGTCTGGGTCTAGTCAGTAACTGGCATGGCTTGTGACTCTGTAGGTGTCACTGTAGAAATGGGAGGCACATCTATAGCTGTTGCTGTCGCTAAAGCCTCAAGTGTAGGAGTGACTGTCTGAGGTGGCTCGGATGATACAATAGACGATGGAATTATCTCGATAGTCCTGGTAACTAGAGCAGCTGTGGTAGGACTAGAGACTAAGAATACTAGAGGTGTAGGCTGCCCTATAAGCTCACTAAAGGTAGCACCGAGACTCCTAGAGACTGGGGTGTCCATCACTAACGCTGAAGAAGTTTGAGTCAGAGCGAAGCTTGTAACAATAGGAGTAAAGTGCAGACCTTGAGCTGTCCCTAGTAAAGCAAACCACTGAGACACCTGCTCTGTAGGTGAGGCAAACTAAGGAGCTAGTTGTATCTGACTCGAAAGCCCACTGGGCTGTACAGCTGGCGTCACTAGAGTGGTGGTGGCAGGCTAACCTATCTAAAATGTAGACTGCTGAGGATCAACCCCGATAGTAGTGAATACATGCTGCATGAAGCCGAGTAACTGCTGTTGAATCCTTAGCTGCTGCTGCTGCATGGCTTGCTGCTGCCACTAAAACTCATCCTGTCATGCCTAAACCTAAGCAAGTGCAACTGCGGTCTCCTATGCCTGGCGTGCCTGGTCCTACCTCATCCGCTCAAGTATAGCTAGAAGTGCCAGGTCTGTCTACGATGGCTGTGGTGGAGCTGAGCTAGAGCCACTGGCCTCTCTGTCGTGTGGACGAGGTGCCATATGCGGAATCGAATGATAGCAATGTTTTTCTAAATAGTAAACGGTCTTTACACGATCGCCCTTCGTTTAGCGTTTAGGCTTTTTACACGGTGTTTAAACAAAGTTAAACGGTCTAAACGATTTTGTACCTTTTTAAAAAATACATCTAATTATATATGTGCATGTAAAAAAATCAAGTATTCTAGCATTTATACATATTTATTTGAGTAAAAATCAATTATTTTGGTATGTATATATATTTATGCATGTGAAAAGAACCAAATATAGATATTTATGCATGTAACATATCAAGTGTACACATTTATAAATATAATAAACTTAAGTATACAAATTTATCTATATAAAACTGAACTAGATTTACCTCGTGTTCGCCTAAGCAGCTGTTTAGCCCATTTAATATTGTTTATCTCCATTCTGTTTAGGCTATTTTTCCTGTTTTTTGACCGTTTAAACGGTCAACCGTTTAATTTCTATTTACCCCCTAAACAAAATAGTTTACCACCATTTACTGTTTAGTGACCATTTAATCGGCCATTTAGGCGAACACTGGCTGATAATCATCGTTTGAGATGTCACTCGGGTCGCTCTCGACCTTATCTTCCTGCTGTGCATCAAGATCCTCCTCCTCTGTCTCTGCGATGCCCCTAATGATCTCATCATGCTGAGCTGTTGTCTCTGGTACCTCTGGGCAATGGCTTGGCTGGTGAGGTGGCCTTGCACGATTGTGATGTAGCATCTGACTCATGTCATACTATAGAAACTCAGTAGTAGCACTTGTCCACTCTGACATTGTCTCTAGGGACTTGTGTGAAACTACCTTTCAGAGTAAGAAAGTGATCCAATGAGCATAAGATAGCTGACGGTGACCTCTAAAGCCCTCTGCTAGTGTGTTCTCCATCTCTGAGAACATCACATCCCAAATATCAAAGATAGTCTAAGACACTAGGTAATGCACTAGCTATAGCTAAATTCAAGTCAGGCCATCGCGGTAGCCCATCCTTGGAAGCAGAGTCCTCCTCATAATAGCATCAAGGAGCTGAGCTATAGGTGTAAGGTCATGTGGTGTCCTGCTCGACCCCTCACCAAATGGCTCTGTGAAGCATGGTCTAACAAGATCTGTAGGTGGCACAAGTCCACCGTGAGGATGTCTCGAAGGCTCTGTCTATCCATAGCATGTCTCGTGAAGACGAATAGGTGACTCTAGAATCCTCAATATCTCTCTAACCCTCGAGCTCTGGAGCCTATAGTCACGCCCTCAGAAAGCAAAATGAATAAACCTATGTCTTGGGTCAATCCATAAGGAGGAGTAGAACTCATAGACCCAAGATAGGAACATACCGACCAGTCCGTCCAAGGAGATCTGACAAGCCTAGCAGATAAGTGAGGTGAGGATGGATCTGCTCACCTACAGCTGCAACAAGAGACTCTAAGGAGCAGACCCATTGAGATATGAAAGCAACACCACTATTGAGATATGCACTATAGAAGTCCTCCTACAACATAGTGTAGAAGTGCTCTGAGGCACGCTCATCCTGCCTCAGCGGAAAACTAATCCTCAAACTGTATGAACCGTAGTTGCTGCACCTATCTGGCTGTGGCTGCCCTCAGGTCAAGGTGAACCACCAGAGGAGGACCCTATGGTCTAGGAGGTGGACGAGAGCCCTGCCTCTATGTCTGAGGCCTCGGCAACACCTGAGTGCGTGTGCGACTAGAGCATCAAAGTAGTGGATGTACTGCCTACTTGGTCTCCTCCACCTGCTCTCCCTATGGAGCATTCTCTATCTGCTCTGCTGACTGTGTCTGCTGCTCAGTCACCCCCTGAGTCTGACTCTCCTCTAAAGAGACACGCCATCCTTCAAGCATGATGGTTCTAGGTGGACTACCAAGACTAGCCTCAATCCTCTCGATGGCGGCTCTCTGAGCTAGTGATAACTGATCGCCTATACGAATGCCACTGCTAGGTCCACCTATCTCGACTTGTTCTGTGGCGGCTGCCACTGCTGCTGCTCTCTCTATCTCAACATCATCTCTATTGCACTTCTTCTTTGTAGTCATTTTTGCCTTTCCTTTTTTCTAAGCAGTCAAACGAGGCAGAGGTGTTGGATCCTCATCGTTGGGACCCCCCCAACGTTCTTTCAACGAGCCATCTCTAAAGCTGACAAGAATCACTACCATTGATAAGGAACAACTACCAACTAACACTCATGAGGCTTGACCTCAATCCATACTCGCAGGCTTGGCCCTGAGTAAATCTATCAACTGCCCAACTACCAAGCAGACTCACTACCCGAACCGACTGCATGATAGAATAGGAAGAATATATATAAGCAACTTTATATACTAGGGAAGCGAATGACCTAATGGAAAGCAAGCAGTAGGAAAGTAATGAGTGAATATGTCTTGCTACCTTAGAACAATCCTGAGACATGCGAAGGGATAAGTTGTTGATCACAGGGACACCACACAGAATGACAATGGCACCTTAGGGCTTGGGTTGGTGCCACGAAGCAGTGCGGCGGCTGAGGAGGCGCGGTGCTAGAAAACCATCAGTGCGAGAGGAGGCAATGCGGTGACATGGTGGTTCACGAGCATGCGATGATGCAGTGGAGCACGAGCATGTGGCGGCGGGCGACACACGTGCGGTGGCACGGCGGCGCAATGTAGGCAACGCGAGTGCGCGTGCTATGCGATGGTAGGGCCACGACAACCGAAATAGAGCAAAGCGGCGTGAGGTGTTGGCGGCAGAGATGCAGGCGTGGGCGCGAGCGCAGCGGCAAAGAGGCAGGCACAGGCATGGTGGTGGAGATGCAGGCGTGGTGGTGAAGAGGCAGGCGCGGGTGCAGCGGTAGAGAAGCAGGCGTGGGCGCAGCGTGGTGAGGGCAGCAATGATGGCATGGCAAGAGAGAGAACGATAATATGGTAGCCCCCTATGATAGACAAGGAAAGAAAAGAGAAATCTTTTATGCTTGCACTTCAGTGACTGGACGCACCAGCAAAGATGATTGGACGCAGCCCTCTGAAGTTCGGTCAACAACAGAGAGGTCCAGAGACCCTCAGATCATGACCGAACGTGTCCGATGACCCTTGACTGGATGTAGCACAGAGTCTGGTCCTTCCCTAGGATCCATCGTACGCTGACCGGACGTAGAAACATCATCACACCGGACGCTGTAGAAACACTATTCATCTTTTGGTCTTTCTTCAGCAACTGTATCTCCTCCTGATGTACTCACCGGACGCTACAATAGGTGAGTTTGGTCCTTGCGTTCAGTCCATCTTCAACTATAGAAACTCCTCCTTTCTTTGCAATGCTTTCTCCCAATCAAGTCCCAAACTTCAATAAGATCCAAATTAAACACCAATTGGGACTGATATGAGAGACTTCTCTCAAACCCTCAAGTTTTTCTAAATAATTTACCTTCGGCTATAATTCTTTTTAAGAAAATAGGCAATAAAAGGGGCGAGGAGCACCATGTGACCACACAAGAGGGTTTTATGACCAATAGGAGCTTCAAATGCTCTCCCTATTTGTGGATAAACACATCGGGTGCTCAAAAGATAACCGAAAAGAAATGACAAAGCAACACACATGCGCATGCAATGCAATACTTCAAAGTAAGTCTAGTTGCTTGTCAAGTTTGATCCAAGGTTAAGCTTCTTCACACGCTTTTTGGTGGTTATCTTAACCATGTTCGACATGCCCTAAGTGCATTACTAAAAATTAAACATGTTTTATATTACAATGCAATACAAGGGACAACACAAGCTCATTTTTAGTGAAGTTACTAAAGTCAAGCACATTTAGCTCATTCCTCAACCGACAAAATATAGTCTCATCTAGCGGTTTAGTGAAGATATCCATCAATTTATCCTCGGTCCTTACACCTTCTAGTGATATATCATTTTAGCAACATGATCTCTAAGAAAATGATGGGGGATATCTATGTGCTTGGTGCGAGAGGTGTTGAACCAGATTATTAGCAAGCTTTACTATGCTTTCATTGTCACATAAGAGAGGTACCTTTTCTAGAACTACACCATAGTCTAGAAGAGTTTGCTTCATGTAAAGAATTTGTGCACAACAAGCACCTATGGCAATGTACTCCTGCCTCAGGTGGTGGACAATGCCACACTATTTTTCTTCTTGGATGACCAAGACACTAGTGATCTACCAAGCAAATGGCACCCTCTAGATGTGCTTTTTCTATCAATTTTGCAACCGGTATAATCTGAATCGGAATAGACAACTAGTTAGAATCTAGCTCCTTTAGGATACCAAAGACCAATGCTTGGTGTGTGCTTAAGATACCTAAGGATTCTTTTAATGGCTACCATGTGAGCCTCCTTAGGATTAGCTTGAAATCTAGCACACATACACACACTAAACATGATGTTGGGTCTAGATGCGGTCAAATATAATAAACTACCAATCATAGAACGGTAGAGAGTTTGATCAACCGATTTACCTCCCTTATCTAGGTTGAGATGTCCATTAGATGGCATTGGTGTCTTGATTGGCTTACATTCATCTATTTTGAACCTCTTGAGAAGGTCCTTGGTATATTTTTCTTGAGAGATGAAAATCCCCTCTATCATTTGCTTGACTTAAAAACCAAGAAAGAATGTAAGATCTCCAATCATAGACATCTCGAACTCCTTTGACATCAATTCACCAAACTCTTTGCAATAGTCTTCATTTGATGAGACAAAAATGATATCATCAACATATACTTGACAAATGAAGATCTCTCCATCAAACTTCTTGGTGAATAGTGTGGTATCGACCTTTCCAATGGTGAAGCCCTTCTCAATGAGGAAATCCCAAAGGCGCTCATACCAAGCTCTTGGGGCTTGCTTAAGTCCATATAGCTCCTTGGACAACCTATAGACATGATTAAGATATCTAGGGTCTTCAAACCCGGGTGGTTGATCAACATAGACTAGTTCATTTATGAAACCATTTAAAAATGCACTTTTAACATCCATTTGATAGAATTTCATTTCATGATGAGATGCATATGCAAGAAGGATATGAATGGCTTCAAGTCTTGCAACTGGTGCAAAGGTCTCTCCAAAATCCAACCCTTCAACTTGGGAGAACCCCTTCACAACTAGCCTTGCCTTGTTCCTAACAACGATGCCTTGATCATCTTGTTTGTTGTAGAATACCCACTTTGTTCCAATGACTCTTGCATCTTGTGGTCGTTCTTCAAGTGTCCAAACTTCATTTTAGGTGAAGTTGTTCAACTCTTCATGCATGGCATTTATCCAATCTAGATCTTAAAGGGCTTCTTCTACATTTTTAGGCTCAATGCAAGAAACAAACGAGTGATGTTCAATAAATGAAGCAATTTTTTTAAGAGCGAGTCATTACACCCTTTGAAGGACTCCCTATGATGAGATCTTGGGGATGTGCTTGTAGTAAGGGTGAATTTCTTCTATCAACCACTTGAGGGGGAGGTTGTAGAGCATCAACATCTTGAGCTTGTGCCACCATTTGATCATGAGAGACATGAGTATCTTTATTTTCTACTCTCCCATCTTTATCATCATCTTGTGGCACATTTGATGAGGGAGGTGGATCAATCACTTGTACATCATCTTCATCATCTTTGGGCTTGATGTCTCCAACTAGAATGTTCTTCATGGCCTCCCTTAATGGTTCATCACCTACATCCTCAAGATTCTCATGTGCTCCTTAGGAGCCATTAGATTCATCAAATTCCACATCATATGTTTCTCCAACCAAGCTAGTGGCATGATTAAATACTCGATATGCTTTGGACTTTGATGAGTAACCAACAAGATAACCAATATCACAACGTCTTTGGAACTTCCCTAGGTGTTGTTGCTTCTTGTAGATGTAGCATTTGCAACCAAATACCCAAAAGAATGATATATTCGGCTTCTTCCCATTGAGCAACTCATAAGGGGTCTTGCTAAGAAACTTTTGAAGAAATAAGCGATTGGATGCATTGTACTCATCAAGCATTGTTCTTGTAAGGGTGATAAGTGTTTAGTTCTTTCTCTCTACTACACCATTTTGTTGAGGAGTGTATGTTGTAGAGCCCTCATGCTTGATCCCTACTTCATCACAATATGCTTCAATGTTTGTGTTGTCAAATTCTTTTCCATTGCCACTTCTTATCTTCTTGAGCTTCACTTTAAATTCATTTTGTGCTCTCTTAGCAAACTTCTTAAAACATGCGACCACTTCGGTCTTGTCATGAAGAACACCCAAGTATATCTAGAGCAGTCATCAACTATCACAAGACAATAGAGATTTCCTCCTAAACTCTTGTAAGTTGTTGGTCCAAATAGATCCATGTGAAGAAGCTCTAGCACTCTTATTGTTGACATGTAAGCTTTTGTTGGATGAGTATTTGCAACTTGCTTGCTGGCTTGACATGCACTATAAAGCTTGTCTTTCTCAAATTTCACATCCTTCAAACCTCTCATCAATTCATTCTTCATTAGCTTCTTGAGTGAGCTCATCCCAACATTTGCAAGTTTTCTATGCCATAGCCACCCAAGTGATGTTTTGGTGAATAAGCATGTATTTAAGTTTGCATCTTCGGAGGTAAAATTCACTAGATATAGGTTGTATCTAAAACCCATGAATATAACTTGATCATTATCTTTCTTTGACACAACCACTTCCTTCTCGATAAACAAACATTGAAAACCAAGATCACATAATTGACCAACGGATAGCAAGTTGAAACTCAATGAAGCAACATATAGCATATTTGATATTGAATGATCATTTGATATTGCAACTTTACCCAATCCTTGAACTTTGCCCTTTGAATTATCACCAAATGTAATCCTTTCTTGACCATCTACTTCTTCATCTAGTGAGGTGAACATACGAGGATCACCGGTCATATGTTGAGTGCAACCACTATCAATAACCTAATGACTTCCACCGGTCTTGTAGTTCACCTACACACAAAAGATCAAGCTTGTTGTTTAGGGACTCAAACTTGATGAGGGCCCTTTACTTTCTCAACTAGTGACTTTGCAACCCAAATTTGCTTAGGCCTATTCTTGTTGGGTGGACCTAAGAACATAACTTTTATTTTCCACTAGAATCCTTTCTAAGCATGTAGTGAGCATTGAAGGCAAAGGGTCTAGCATGCTTGGGCAAAGGTTGTGGTGGTGGAGTTTGACACTCATGAGCAAAGTGACCTTCTTGTCCACACTCAAAACATCTCTTTGGCTTAGGCTTTGAATTGTATTGTTGTTGATGTTGAGCTTGAGCTTTCTTCTCTTGATTTGCCAAGTACCCAATACCACTTTTATCCATCTTCATCATGGTGTTCATGAGTAGCTCACTTTAGAGATGTTGGCCTCTTGTGAACTTGCTCAACCCGGTCTTGAGATGTTCTTTCTCCAACTTGAGCTTCTACTTTTCTTCTCTAAGTTCATCATGATTTTTCTCCATCTTGAGTCTCTTGTTCTCTTCTTTAAGCATATCATTCTCAAGAGCTATATCATAATCATTGTTAAGATTCTCTATCACAATTGTGTTGGTGGTTGATAGCTTTTCAAGATATTTTTTGAGCTTTTCATTCTCATTCTTGAGCTTGACATAATCATCATAGTTGTTAGACTCAACCACTTTCTTGCCTTTGCTACTAGAACCTTGCTCAATGCTCTCAACAATCAAGTCATCACATGATGTAGCTATATCAATCTTAACAACATTGTTAGTAGCATCATGTGGCTCATTGAATAATAACTCATGAGAAAGAACAAGATTGTCATGATTAATCTTGAGATTGGTGTACTCTTATTTTAGCAAATTGTAACTAGTGGTGAGCTCATTATGTATCCCCTTAAGTTTATCATGTTTTCTCTAAGCTCCTTTTTAGAGGATTTGAGCTCCTTGAGTTTGGATGACACAATTTTATTTTCTTCTCTAAGCTCAATACTAGCTTTTTTGGCTATTGTCTACTTTGCTAGAGTGAGTCCTTCTCAAGTTCTAGCTTTTCATTTTTAGCTCTTGTCTTCTAATGATTTTTAGTGTATTGGTTTAGCAACTTGACAAGATCATCATAAGAGGTGATTCAAATTCTTCATACTATCACTACCACTTTCATCATTGCTAGCATTATTACACCACTACTATCATCATCATTTTTACCTTTCGTTACCCTTGGTCATAGGCATAGGTGTGTAGAGGAATGATGGTAGGTGGTGGTGATTAAGTAGTGAAAGAATCAATCACAAGAGCAGGACACCTTCTCCTTCTCATTCTCACTTCATCATTCGGAGGAGCCCTTGGGAGTGATTAGTTGCTTTGTGATGGGGAGCACAGGATGGAGAGGCATCTATGATTGTGAGATGCTGCTCAAATCGTGCACCCTAGTTTTGTTTGGTTGTCTTTGTTGTTGGTCTAGTATGAGATGTGATCTTATTTGGTTGCATGCATGGATAAGAGTTTTGAGTGTGTGACACATGGGCCCTTATGCCATGGGTGCATCGTGTCATCCTGCATTGCGAGGGAAGTGGAAATTGAGAAGACGGAGCCATGCGGGATGGTGGAGGGCAGTGGAATGAAACAAAGCAGGCAAATCATGCGTGGTGGGGAACCAAACACGACAGAGGAATGAGTTGAAGCAGGCAAAGGGTGCATGGATGGCCTAGTTCGGGTAACCAATCAGCCCCTTGATGATTCAATGTCCTTGAGCCAATCTCCAATAATGTATGCCTTGCCATTCTTCTTCTTGTATAGCTTGTTCTTCTTCTCATCACCATTTTCATGCTCTAGGCGGCTAAGCCTAATTTAGGGAGCACGAGGCTCTGATACCAATTAAAAGAATCAAGATGCCCAAGGGGGGGTAAATTGGGCTAATTCTAAATTTTTGCAATAAATAAGCCCTACACTTAGCCCATTTTACCCCTTATGTCTAAAATGTGTTTCTATTATTCTCCCATACAAAAGTTTTGCACCCTAGGTTCTAATCCTACTCTAGCATGACAATTTTAGGAATGTAAAGACATAAAATGAATTACTCAAATGTAAATGCTCAAAGTAAAGAGAGGGAAAAGAACATGACGATGTTTTCCCGATGTATCGGAGAGTCGCCACTCCCCACTAGTCCTCGTTGGAGCACCTACGCAAGGGTGTAGGTCCCCCTTGATCCGCGCAAAGATCAAGTGCTCTCTATGGGCTGATTCTTTGACACTCCATCATGGTGAATCGCTCACAAAGTGACTTGGGTCATCCACAAGCTCCGCCGAATGATCACCAAGCTCCCAATCACCACCAAGCCATCTAGGTGATGGCGATCACCAAGAGTAACAAGCACAAACTCTCACTTGACCAATACAAGCCTAATGAGTAAGGTGGATGCACACTTGCTACTCTCTATGCACTAATAAGGTCCTTAATCTTGGATTATCAAATCTCAATCACCCCACTAGGCTCTTGCTCTCCCTTGCACTCCAAAGGTGATTCTCAGCTGAACAAATAGGCAAGAGACCTCAAATGGATGAGAGGGATATGTATTTATACCCCCCCATTCAAAACATAATGGTTGAGGTCCAACTCAGCAAGTATCAAGATGACCAGACGCTCTGGTCAAGGTAACCGGATGCACCGGTTAGTGTAATACGTCAGCGTGTTAGAAGGGCCGTTTGCTTTGACCGAACTCTAGCCTACGTCCGGTCAGCACCCACCGAACATGTCCGATCATCAAAAACCCTCTCTGGAACCTTACTGATGTTGACTAGACGCTGGCACCTAGAGTCCAGTCACTTCTCTATTCAGCGTCTGATCCGTGGTCAAGAGCTTGTCCACGCTGCTATAGATACGACTAGCGTTGCGTCCGGTGAGTACTGGTGTCCAGCGTCTGATCGCACTCTAACTACTACTATCGGTCAAATGAACTAACCGGACTCTTCAAGCTGCGTCTGGTCACAACCAAACCAACATTCGGTCAGTCATTTAACTCTCCATTTACTTTGAATTCGAATTCCTTTGTGAATGAAGTTGACTTCTATCATTCTTAGGGCTATTCCTAAGCTACCTAGTGCTAAGTTTGACAAGTGTGCACCGCACCTTATCCATTAGTCTCACCTAGGTTAAGCTACTAGTCCATACCCCCCTTAATTGTATGGCCAAAGGAAAAACAAAGTCCTAAACTATTCTAAGTGTCTCTCCAGCACCAAACGACACTTAGAACTAGTCTGTCCTTAACCTTGTCGTCCATTCTTTAAAACTGAAACAATTTCCATTGATAGGGGCATGACAACCATGATTGTCCAATTAATTTCTATTACCATGACCTAACTCAAATTGCCTCTACAAAACACACGTTAGTCATAGTAACCTCATGTCGTCATTAATCATCGAAACCCAACTGGGGGTCTAGATGCTTTCATAGAGCATAAATCCTTTTCTACTAGAATTATATAGGGGTTTTCTTGGGTGATTTAGAGCTAGAGCAAGTAGTGGCTATTAGGGTCATAATTTGTACTAATCAACTTTATTCTAGTCTTGTGAATTTGTAGAGAATTTTTGTAGGCTATTCATCCCTCATCTAGCCATCTAGATCCTATCACATTGCCCATCATGTATTCTTGTTGTATATTTCAAATCATGTGCACTCAATGAGATTAGTTTGTTTCCCACAATGTTTACCCTATGAATGCAATACTTGAATCATGTTTAGTCGGTTCAATTATCACTGATGACAATGTGCCCCCTACTGATCCCATGGTCAAAATGATGAGCCCTTTGACCATAATGTGTATATTAGCCTTGAACATGTACCTACAAAGGTAGTTTGACCAAAGGGAATGCGAAGCCGAAGACATTTGTATCATCGCGCTCGCTGCCCGAGAGCCATGTTGTTGCCAACGGATTAGAAACAACATTCCCCTTCAATCCTACGATCCAATCATCAAACCCTTTGAATACCACATGAATAATATCCTTGCACATATCCATGCAAATTAGTTTGACCATAGGAGCCATGATGATCATGATAACAATGTTCGGTGCTTGCTTCCCTACGCCACATAAGCCACACAGCCTTGTTTTGTAATTGTGCCCTCCCGACCGATGGTCATAAACATGTCCTTTTTACCATAACATGTTTCATATATTTCCTAGACCCCCCAAAAATAGTGCTACAATGACCATGCGTTGTTGATCATAGCTCTTAATACCCACAGACGTGCATGTCCTGAGTGGACAAGTACTCTATCCACATTGTCGAATACTCCGTCCCATTCAAAGTGTCGTTTTTTACTTTTAGACTTCTTGGTTTGACCATTCGTCTTATTCAAATTTTTTATACAAATAATAAAATAAATAAATCATTATTAAAGTATATCTAATGATAAAATAAGCCATAGCAAAATAAATAATATTTATATATAATTTTTGAATAAGACAAACGGTCAAACAAGAAGTCTAAAAGTCAACTTTCAATGGGACAGATGGAGTAGGTAGCAGGTTTTGGAGCTGCAGTGTTAAAGTATTATAGTAATAATTCCTTGGCAAGCAAAGTGGAAAAGCCAATAAAATGGTGAAGTTAAAGCCAACTTGAGCCCTCATAGAGAGGACCGAAGTCTTGTAAGAAAACACTAGATAAAACAGAACTTGTTCCAAAATAAAACATACTTCCTTATCCTTAGGTTAATAAGTCAAATTTTTTAGGTTTGATCAAATTTATAGAAAAGATTATAAATATTTATATCTTCAATTAAGTTTATTTGAAATTATATTTCATAATTAATACAATAATAATTTAATATGTTAGTATTTTTTATATAAATTTAATTAAAGTTAAAATTATTTGACTTATACCAGGAGAGTGAAAGTGAGAAGTATGGGGCCTGTTTGGTTGTCTTCTTAGTTTCCCTACACTGGCCATACAAGCTCCAATCCATCTATTGCAAAAGGAAGATTGAACAACATTGCTTAGAAAACAAATTATAACCCAAAATCACTTAAACAGTGCTATGTCGTTAACAATAATCCATGGACAATGTGCTCAGAATATACAGTCATCAATTCATCGGCTAGGACATTTGCTCAGAATGTACAGAGATCAAAATTCATTGGTTTGGACATGTGCTTAATTTTTATGTTAAAGGAAAAGGTAGTAATCATTGGCATTCTCATGTTCTCAGATCTTAATAAAAAACTATAATAATTGCCATTCTCATGTTCTCAAATCTCAGTAAAAAATTGACTGGTGGAACAACCATTCAATCAAATACTGACTACAGATCTAGATGTACCAAAACAAAGAGTAAGGTTGGAAGAGGGGAAGGGGTGCCTTTCATACCATGAGTGCTTGAGCAGAAAGGATGAGCAAAACAAAGATAGGTGAAGCGGCTACATATCCAAAGAGAACAAGAACTACACAACAATTAAATGGGCATTAATACCTCTCAATATCAAAATTCATCAAATGGAACATGAACAAAAGAAAATCATGCCTGCTCTCTCAAGAACGGGTGAACCAAACAAATTATAGCCTATAGAGCAAACACACTTCAATCAAACATGTAGATCGATAAGATTGAGTGGGGGTAACAACAGATCGAGGATAGAATCGACCATACCTTGTAGGATTGGCTCGGGTCACCAGCGATTCCCCCTCCAAACCCTAATGCATGAAAAAAATGTCATCGCATATGTAGAGGAGAGGAGAAGATGAGGGAAGGACATGGAGGATGGTGATGGAAAAAAAGAGGAGGAAGGAGAGGTCGGATGGAGACTACCGATGGATCACCTACGCCGTAGGATTGGAAGAGGAAGACAGGAGAGTCTAGAAGGAGAGAATAAAGTCGATGAGCTAGAGTGAGGGCCAAAGGGGGCGGCAGTGGGGATTTATCTCACGTCAAAAGGGGCGGTATGTGGTAGAACCGCCTAAAATAACATACTTCCAGAGGCGCTCATCTTCCACTAGACACTAAGCACCTCGAAAGGGAGCTACACCGGGCAGTTCCATCGAGCACACCCCATAGGAGAACTCGAATCAATCCACATTTTACCTACATAATCCAATAATGAGTACAAGCTTACAATACTTAGTCCATTTCATACAATAAGAGTTCTCAAAAATACATTATTACAATACCAAGTTTAGAGTGCGAAATTTGAATAGAGGAATTGAAATAAACATCTAACGATAAGATACAAGGATCTGTCTATGCCCACTAGAAGAATCCTCCACACAACAACCACTCTTCAAGCTACACCTACAATAGGGGTAAATAAACCCTAAGTACACAATGTACTCGCAAGACTTACCTGACTAATAGGAATAATTTCTCAACTACAAAGGATATGATAAGCTTTTATAGTTTGCTAGGTTTCCTTTTTGCAAAAAACATTACTAGTAGTGAATCCTTATGTATGTGTTTTATTAGCAGTCATGATTAGTTCATTAGCTAACCATTCTATGTAAGCACCTATTCTACTTTCAAGCAAGAGTTGAGGAATTAGATCCATTCATCCCCTTTCATATTCTAGTTCTTACTACGGTGCTAGACCATAGCCAAGTTGTACCGTAACACACGGCGATTCGCGAACCAATATATCCTAGCTGGGTACCCTAAAACACACGCTCCGCTTGTACCCTAGGCACAAGCAAGACCAACCCACCACTCTCCTGTCAAGGGGTCAAGGTCCCCTTCTAGACTTGGACTCTAAGCCCCCACTCATGAGGCCTGGACTCAGTGTGGTGCTTAGATCTCCACCATCCCCACCTCCAATAAGCCAGTCTAGAAATAGCCGGAACCCATGACAAGAGAGCAACGAGCCTTCCCACTCCCATAAACAAGTATGTGCTTAGGATAATAAGTCTATGACCTAACTACCATCCACATCAATAGACGGTCCTTAACCGACACAGACAAGGAAAATAGTGTAACCAGGCTATGCCCCATTGGCCGCAGGACACAACCTATTACACCCACCAATACCCATACCATATCCCTGCCCGATCTCTATTTTCTTTCACCATTTTATCATGAGTGTAATAAGAATAATCACCTATTGTGAGTAACGATAGGTTACTCATGCTACCAATAGCCTAAGCATAGCAGCTACTCAACCCATGCTAGTAGGGCTCATAGGTAGGTTTATCTATGCATGTAGTTTTGATATAAATCCTGTAACGTAAATGCACATCATGTATATATATCCAGTAATTATTCAAAATAAGGGTTATGCATCGGGGCTTGCCTTGGGCAGGCGGATTGTCAGCTATGTCAGTCATCGGTGGCTGTGGGGCTTCCTCCTATATGAGAACCTCCTCCTCATACTCCTACTCTCCGGCGGTCACAAACTCCACCAACTCATTCTCTACATGCATGCAATGATGATTCAACACTTAGTATTTTGGCACAACAACTCTTAAAATAAGAATACACATGCTAAGCTATTAAGCTAGCTCTAATGACTAAGATACTAAGCTAATCATTATCTCTACCAAATAGATTTTAAGCTCACTGTAAGAGACCGTGATGCCTAAGAGGGGGGGGGGGTGAATTAGGCAACTTAAAATTCTAACTCTAAACTATGACCTCTAATTCCACCTAGTCAAAACATATGCAAGAATGTAATCTATCTAGATGTGCAACTATGGTTTTGCTAGGTGTGTTGCTATCTCTACCGCAAAAGAGTTATGCAACCTAGGTTCCAATCCTACCAACTAAGCTAGGAAAGTAAAGCAATCAACCAAGGTAGCAATGTGAATGCGGAAGGTAAAGATGAGGTAGAGATGCAAACTCTCGTTGATGACTCTAGTATTTTTACCAAGGGATCGAGAAGCGCTCAAGCTTCCCCTAGTCCTCATTGGAGCCCCTCGCAAGGAATCCCTTGCAAGGGCCAAGCTCCTAGTTAGGTAACTCCATGGATAGCCTCGAGCCTTCCCCATATGTAAATGGGTCTCCAGTGTGCCTTCCAGCAAGCCTCTCCCGAATCGCTCCCCGTCGTCTTCACTATCAAGCTTCTGGCCAAACCGCCGTAGGCCTTGTTCCCTTTGGTACATGGTGGCGGCCACACCACAAATGTGGTTGATGTGATCTCACAAGACTACAAGCCTCTCTAATGTACAACAATGGTGCGCGCAAGCACTGAGTGGTAAGAGGTATGCAAACCTCACTAAACACTAGGCCTAAACCTAGAGCAAGCACATAAGCAGTGGTCTAATCAACCTAAGCACTTCGCAAAGCACCTACACTAATCACCTAATGAATCACTAGGCACTATGCAAGTGGAGATCACTAAAATGGTGTATTAACACCCTTGGTATGTTTCCTCAGCTCCACACTTCTCAAATGGCCGGTTGGGGTCTATTTATAAGCCCCACGGAGAAAGTAGCCGTTGGGGATGAAACCCAACTTTCTGCTACTAATCGGACGCTGCTGTCGTTCTGACCGAACATGTCTGGTCATGCCGACCATTAGAGCATGCACATTGATTGAACTCTAGGCTGAGTCCGGTCACTATCGATCGGACACGTCCAGTCATGCTAGCGCTGCTCTAGAACCTCTCTAGACTCGATCAGACGTTGTAGTTCTAACATCTGGTCAATCATCCGCCAGCATCCGGTGAGTGTTGAATGTGTTGCCGAGAAGATGAACAGTGCCATCATCACGCCCGGTCACTTGAGTCCTCAGTGTCTGGTCGCTGCTGCTGATGCTACCGTTGTTGAGCATCTTGATCGGATGCGCCCGGTCGCTATAACGGCCACGTCCGGTCACCTCTGTGAAGCTCGTATCTTCACGATGTTGTGTTCAGCTTGGTTCCTATCTTTAGGCTTGGACTTTACTTGATATCTTGGGTCTTCTCTTGTGCTTCTAGGGTCTTGCTTATGGTTATGATCATGGGATCACCATGTCACCTTCGTCCAAGTCATGTCTTGCACCCTATTGAACTACAAAACAATTACTTGCAAATACATTAGTCCAATTTGGTTGTGTTGGTCATCAAACACCAAAATCCAAAGTAAATGGGCCTAGGGTCCATTTTCCTTACAATCTCCTACTTTTTGGTGATTGATGACAGCACGACCAAAACAAGCAAATAATAAAAATTTTTAAATTTAAAAACTATTTACTTGCTAGGATGCAATGCAAAGGGTAAGGTTGTAAGATGCTAAAAGATACCACATGTAAACATGTTTGGAAACTTATTTTGCCCTTGCAAATGTCCCCATGTGGCATTATGGATTTAAGACTCCCCCTAACTCCATAATCCACTTTCCTCCCTTTCTCGGACCTTTACCACTTATAAATTATTACCATTACCACTTGTAAATTATTATTGTTGGGGACCTAATACCGGGGTACCCAATGAGGTGGAACTAATAACCATCAAACGTTGACGCTTCTGGTTAGACAAGAACGCTACTACACTTCTTGCCCGAATGATGGAAGACTGACTCTGCCTTGCCTGACCCTCGAGGGTTGGCTTTGCCTTGCCTAACCCCCGAGGGCTGGCTCCGCCTTGCCTGACCCCCAAGGGCTAGCTCCACCTCGCCCAACGTCTGAGGATAGGCTCCATCCCAATCGATGGCTGAGGGCTAGCTCCGCCTCGCCCGATGACCGCACCCTGCACCTTCATGCTGACAAGCATAGGGTATGACAGGACATTCGAGTCAACCGCCATACCAAGGACCATGCCCTGCACGCCTATAGGAAGGTACCGTCAGGATATGATGGGACGAGCGCTTTAAGCCCTTTCCAACCTAACAGTGCTCAAATAGTATTGTAGGCATCGACTTTTGTCCCACAGTGTTGTAGGCGCCGGCATTAGCCCTCGGGTGCGGATACTAACACAGGCATACGATAACCACTATGGTCCAGGAAGAGACTCGTGCCATCTATAGTGATGGACATACTATCACCGCGCTGTCCGCTCCTCATAGGGCCATAGGCCAACACCCTTGTCCGACACACCACCCAGAGGGGTGGGACAGGATGTGGCCACTTGATGATCTGGTAAGGGCATGGCATCGTAAGGACACATGCACCCAGCGAACTTGCCACTCCCTAACACCATCTGGCCATGTCAGCAAGGCTGGCTCAGCGAAAAAGGAGGGCTCAACACCTTCGGAGGGCTTCTTGGCCCTTGGTTTTTCTCCTTTCTCCCATCTGTAACCCCTGCTACCCCCTTGGTCTATAAAAGGGAGGGCAGGGCCCCCCATTAAGGGGATCGACTCTTGACGCATAAGTTAAACACACACAACACTTCACACATAGCTGAGCAGCGACCCAAGCTCTGGGCAACCCTTTCGACCATTCCATCAGAGACTTAGGACCTATCCCTCTCTCGATTGTTTGTACCCCCTGCTACGAACCTTTTTTCGATGCTAATAACACAAGTAGCAACAGACTAGACGTAGGGACATTCAGCCCTAACTAGTATAAACCTTGTGTCCTTTAGCGCACCATCCGGGCCTAACGCGCATCAATTATAAATTTACTAGTCGGTGTTTGTTCAAAACACCGACAGTTGGCGTGCCAGGTATGGGTCCTTTGTGCGTTCCAAATTAGGCTTCAGATGGCTAACCACGTAATCAGCTGGGTCTCAGGTGCACACGTGTGTTTCGGTGACCTAGACTTCATTGTCACACTAGGAGGAGAGTTGGCGCTGGCCCACGTGGCCGTCCAGTCTTCCCCATCCGCCAACTTTAGCTACCGGAGGCTTGAGGGCCAGCCGAGCGTCTCCCTCAGACCCCCAGCCATCTAGGGAGGCCCCATGCCGCATCACCCTCTCTCCAAAACACTCCACTCGGTGTGCCTCAATGGTGTTTCCGTTCGGTCTCCGCAACACCATGACGATCGTAAGCCACCTTGTGGCCCAGCACGCTATCCCGTTTCCCATGAACAACGAGTTCATGGGGATGATCAAAAGCGTCACTGAATCCCTCCATAGCCTCCTTGCAGAAGGCCCGGGGTTGGATTCTAGTTCTGACTCTAGTAGGGGGAGCCATCATCCCTCCTGGGAATGCTTCATGGTGGAAACCTCTGAGGGACACGTCAAAAGCGCCTCCGAGGAGGAGGGCACCCCGACATGCAACCTCGGTGATGGAGCCAAAGGGGGAGCAGCTGCCCCACCTCATGTAGGGGTGGAGCAGCTGAAAGCCTAAAAGCAGGAAATTGATGAGGCCGGATAGCAGCTTGTTCGGGAGTACAAAACGATCGACGAGGAGATCAGGCACCGCAGAGATGGAGGGTACGCACGCGCCGTTGCCTGCGATGTGAACCGAAGGATCGTCACCGATGATGAAACCCTTCCCCGCTTTGCTTGTGCAAGCCAGAACATCACTGCCGTGATGGCCCTGCTTCATGGCCTTCTAGAGGTCACGACGCCTGAGGATCACTGGGTCCACCATGAGATTCGCACGCTACTTGAGTGTGCGGTAGCACAGCAGGTGGAAAGCTTGATGTCTCGGTGACATGAGCCCGACGCTAGCTAGCATACCCCCACAGTGTGTCCCACCAAGGACACGTTAGTCCACCAAGCACGCTGCGATCCTAGTACATCAATGTCTTGGCCACAACCAGGATGCGCATAGCACCATCAATGCCCGCAGGCGCACCTACGGCGACCTGAGGGAAGGGGCCCATCGTGGCTATCATCCTTGATGTGGCAGACGCTATGATAGCGGTGAGGACCGAAGCACGAGCCCTGGTCTACCAGGCCCTCAGGCCTTTGGCCGTCACATCCTCAATGCGGCATTCCCACCAAGGTATTGACCACCTATCAACATCCCTAAGTACTCTGGGGAGACAAACCCTAGACTTTGGCTTGAAGACTATCAGCTTGCATGTCAAGCCAGTGGTGCAGATAATGACAACTTCATTATCCGCAACCTTCCGTTGTTCCTCACCAATTCGACATGAGCGTGGTTGGAGCACCTTCCATCCAACGCCATCCAGGGTTGGGCAAACTTGAGGGAGATCTTTGTGGGGAACTTCTAGGGCACGTACAAACATCCTAGAAACCCCTAGGACCTCAAGAACTATCGCCAGAAGGCCGGCGAAACCCTCTGCAGGTACATTCAACGCTTCTCTCGACAGTGCAATGAGCTCCCTAACATCGCTGATGCCAACGTGATAGGAGCCTTCCTGTCCGGGACAACCTATGAGTCTTTGGTCCACAAGCTGGGATGTAAGGGCCCGCGAACCACCAAGGAGCTCCTAGACATCGCCACTAGCCATGCCTCAGGAGAGGAGGTGGTCAGAGCGATCTTTGATCGCCTCGAGGGTAGGGCAAGGTGGGACAAGAGTGCCGGCAAAGGCACCTCCAATCGTTCCACCAAAAGGAAAAACAAGAAGCAACGACACGAGGACCCACTCGTGGCTGCTACTGACCGCAAGGGTGGTTGGAAGCTCATGGAGGGTGCTCCAAACCACTTTGAGAAAATGCTCGAGGGGCCATGCCCAAACCATGCCTTCCCCATAAAGCATCTGCTCAAGGACTATGGCCTCATGTGCAAGTTCTTGGCTAGAAGCACCAACAAGGGGAAGCAGGGGAAGGAACCTGCCCCCACTACCGATGACGCCGAGGAGAAGGATGATAGCTTTCCAATGCTGGATGGCTGCCTCATGATCTTTAGAGGATCAACGGCCTATGACTCCAAACGTCATCAGAAGGTTGCATGCTGCCAAGTCTACATGGCCCAACCAGCCACACCTCTCTTCCTCCGATGGTCGGAGTCTGCCATAACCTTCGATCAGACTTACCATCCGAACACCATCCCGCATCGAGGATGGTATCCGCTTGTTGTCGACTCGATCATCAGCCCAAAGCACCTCACTAAAGTTTTGATGGACAAAGGCAGTGGCCTCAACATCATGTATGCAAAAATGCTCAACGTAATGGGCGTCGACCGAACGCACCTCTGCCTAGTTTGAGCGCCTTTCCACAGGGTCATCCCTGGAAAGCAGGCCACACCACTTGGACAGATAGATCTACCCGTTACCTTTGAGGATCAGTCCAATTATAGGACTGAGACCCTCACCTTCGATGTGGTAGGGTTCCTTGGAACTTTCCACGCCATCTTGGGATGACCATGCTACATGAAGTTCATCGCCGTTCCCAACTACACATACCTCAAGCTGAAGATGTCGTGCCCACATGGGGTCATCACCGTCGGCACCTCCTTCCAGCGGGCCTATGAGTGTGAAGTCGAGTGCTGCGGCCATGCCACAACAATTGTCGCCTCTGGGGAACTCGCCGCCCTTAGGGAGGAGGTTGTCGAGGAAGCGCCCGACGCAAAGAAATCGACCGAGTCATTCAAATCAGTAGAGGGCTCCAAAGAGGTCCTCATAGACCCTAGTAGCTCCGAGGGTAAAATGGTACGCATAGGTACCGCACTCTCCTCTGAATAGGAAAGCACGCTCATTGACTTCCTCCACGACAACAAAGATATCTTTGCATGGAAACCCTCAGATATTGCAGGCATCTCGAGGGAGGTCACCGAGCATACCTTGAAAATCCACCCAAACTCTAAGCCGGTGAAGCAACACCTGCGCTGCTTCGACGAGGAAAAGCGTAGGGCCATCGGTGAAGAGATAGCAAAACTACTTGCCGCCGGATTCATCAGGGAAGTACACCACCCAGAGTGGTTAGCAAATCCTATTCTTGTACGAAAAAGAGCAGGAAATGGAGGATGTGTGTTGACTTCATAGGTCTTCAACAAGGCGTGCCCAAAAGACCCATTTCCTTTACCATGCATTGACCAAATAGTCGATTCCACATTAGGGTGTGAAACCCTCTACTTCCTTGACGCATACTCCAGCTACCACCAAATCATGATGAAAGAGTCTGACCAACTCGCGACATCTTTTATCACCCCCTTCGGATCGTTCTGCTATGTCTCAATGCCGTTCGGTCTAAAAATGCTAGGGCCACCTACCAGCACTGTATGCTCAATTGGTTTAGGGACCTCATCGGGTGAACCGTTGAGGCCTACGTCGACGACATCGTAGTTAAGTCCAAATGGGCTGACCGCCTTGTCGCCAATCTTGAGCAAACCTTTGCGAAACTCTAGGCAAATTGCATCAAACTCAATCTCAAGAAATGTGTTTTTGGGGTCCCGTGGGGCATGTTGCTTGGCTTCATCATCTCTGAGCGTGGCATCAAAGCCAACCTGGAGAAAATCTCAGCCATCACAAGGATGGGTCTAATCTAGAACATAAAGGGGGTTCAATGGATCACAGGGTGCCTCATCGCCCTCAGCCGATTCATGTCACACCTCGACGAACGAGGACTCCCCCTTTATCAACTCCTGAAGAAAGCCGACTGCTTCAAGTGGACAGCCGAGGCCCAGGAGGCGCTTGACATGGTCAAGCTACTTCTAACAAAACCCCTGGTCCCAGTTCCTCCAAGTGACGGAGAATCCCTCCTGCTATACATAGCGGCCACCACGCAAGTGGTTAACACCGCCCTAGTAGTAGAACAGGAAGAAGAGGGGCATGCCCTCAAGGTACAGTGCTCGGTGTACTTCATCAGCAAGGTACTATCTGACTCCAAAACCCGCTACTCCCAAATCTAGAAGCTCCTATACGCCGTCCTCATCACCAAAAGGAAGCTACGCCATTACTTCGAGTCACACCCTATGACAGTAGTGATGTCGTTCCCCCTTGGCGAGGTCATCCATAGCCAGGACACCATAGGAAGAACCGCAAAGTGGGCACTCGAGCTGATGGATCAAGGCATCGGGTATGCCCCCCAAACGACGATCAAGTCCCAGGTGCTGGCTGACTTCATCGCGGAGTGGACCAAGGTCCAGATGCCACCAGCGGTTGTCGATCAAGAGTGCTGGACGATGTATTTCGATAGGTCACTGATGAAGAAGGGCACTGGCGTGGGGCTAGTCTTCGTATCACCCCTCGGGGTCCACATGAGGTACATGGTTTGGCTCCATTTTCCCTCATCAAATAATGTGGCCGAATACAAGGCACTCATCAATAGCCTACGCATTGCCATCGAGCTAGGCATCCGATGCCTCGACATTTGGGGTGACTCTCAGCTGGTCGTTAACCAAGTCATGAAGGAGTCAAGCTACCATGACACCCAGATGGCTACATACTACCAAGAAGTTCAACGACTGGAGGACAAGTTCTATGGCCTCAAACTTAACCATGTCCTAAGGCACCTCAACGAGGCGGCCGACGCACTCATGAAAGCGGCGTTCGATCGAGAGCCAGTGCCAACGGGCGTCTTTGCCAGTGACCAACACAAACCCTCAATGCGCTATGAAGGGTTGGAATGGGCCAAGGATGGCCCATCTGATCTAGCCTCAAGGGCTGACCCACCGACTGTTCCGTCCGACCCTGAGGTCATGGAGCTTGAAGGGGATCCGGCCGTAGAGCCTGACCCTCCGGATGACTAGAGAACACCCTACCTCAACTACCTCCTCTACAACACACTACCAACGAACAGGACGGAAGCTCGATGGCTCGCACATCGTGCCAAGTCCTTCGTTCTTATGGAGGGTGAACTCTACAGACAGAGCCACACCGAGATCCTGTAGCTCTGCATCCCTAGTGAACAGAGAAGACTTTTGCTGAGCGACATCCATGGTGGGGTCTACAGTCACCATGATGCACTGAGGACCTTGGTTGGAAACACATTCTAACAGGGCTTCTACCGGCCCACTATAGTAACCGATGTTGAGAAAATCATACGCACCTATGAAGGGTGTCAGTACTATGCTCGGCAGACTCACCTCTCGGCCTAGGCACTCCAGATGATCCCCATCACATGGCCCTTCATGGTTTGGGGGCTCGACCTGGTTGGGCCACTCAAAAAGGCACCTGGGGGCTTCACCCACCTGCTTGTCACCATAGATAAGTTTATGAAATAGATCGAAGCATGACCGATCTCCACGATCAAATCTAAGCAAGCTGTACTATTCTTCCTCGACATCATCCATCGCTTTGGAGTACCAAACTCCATCATCACGGACAACAGCACGCAATTCACAGATAGGAAATTCATTCGATTCTGCGATGAACAACACATTTGGATCGATTGGGTAGCCATCGCGCACCCCTAGATGAACGGGCAGGTCGAGCGCGCAAACGACATGCTCCTATAGGGCCTCAAGCCCATGAACTTCAACCGGTTGAATAGGTACGGTGCACGCTGGGTCGCCGAGCTCCTTGCAGTGCTCTAGAGCCTAAGGACCCCTAGCCGGGCCACTGGCTACACACCTTTCTTCATGGTCTACGGTTTCGAGGCCATTCTCCCAATGGACCTTGACTACGGAGCATCAAGAATCAGAGCATACGATGAACATGGGGCCGAGGCATCCCACCAAGATGCCATGGACCAGCTAGACGAAGCCCACAACATTGCCCTCCTCCGTTCAGCCAAGTACCAGCAGGCATTATGATGGTACCACAGCCGACGGGTGCGGGACTGAGCCTTCAATGTTGGGGACCTTGTCCTCCTCCTTGTGCAGAGCAACAAGGACCGCCACAAGCTTTCCCCACCCTGAGAGGGGCCATATGTCATCATGGAAGTACTTCGCCCAAGCGCCTACAAGTTGAAAACCATCAACGATGAGGTCTTCACCAATGCTTGGAACATCGAGCAGCTATGTCGTTTTTACCCTTAAATAAACACATACTTCTTTTTATCAGTTCTTGTCTTTACAAATCCCCGATCTTTAGTGACATCCGACCCCTGCAAATTGCGAGGGGTCAAACCTCACTCAGGGGCTAATACAAATGATACAAGTACGTTTATCTTGTAAACACTTCCTATGTTACCTTTGCAAATATTCTCTAATTTTTCCACTCTTCCCGTAACAAGTCCTAAGGGCTAGGATTTTGGGAGCAAATTCTGAGTACAACTGGTAGGACTGTGGCAAACCCATGCCTCAGCGGCTATGACCCCCTTGCTCACCACCATAATCAGAATTAGTTCACCCGCACTCCTAGTTTTTGTGGTAGAACCTCCTAAGTTATAGGGCCCACATGCACCTGTCACTGTCCGATGACCTTTGACATTTATGCATATGTTTCCAATAACTTAAAAAGACTGTCGGGTGTCCTCGAGGAACCCCGAATCATCCATGATTTCCGAGCAGGATCACGTTATAGAGTCATTGTAGTATTACAACATTTATTCAAAAATCAACACCAGAGTAAAAACAGCAGAAGTCTTACGATAACATAGTTTACAAACCAGTTGTTTCAAACCTTACAAACTAAGTTCGATAATTATTACAAACCATAGTAGTAGTGGAGTGGCATAATTAACA
The DNA here is from genome assembly GCF_019320115.1 of Miscanthus floridulus. Lineage (NCBI taxonomy): Eukaryota > Viridiplantae > Streptophyta > Magnoliopsida > Poales > Poaceae > Miscanthus > Miscanthus floridulus. Next base: position 55,820,783 of record NC_089581.1, on the reverse strand, counting down.
TATACATAACACACAAAATAAACATCCTGCCCAAGGATCACACATTTACTTCTCATCGTCAGAATGAACGATAGTCATGCAGCACAATCCAAAATAGATCTGCTCATGAGGCTCACCTGCAACAAGGGGTCAACGAACCCTGAGTACAAAAGTACTCAACAAGACTTAACCGAAATAAAATAGATAGAACTCAGAAATGCCGGCTCATGGGATTCAAGGTATGGCTTTAACAATAATCAAAGTTCTTTTACGTAAAAGCTCTTTAACAAAATTCTTTAATACCAAGGTAAAACTTTTTAAGTACCATATATGAATCTACCATGATCCGTAATGAGAACATGAACTTCATATCAATCTTTTTCGCAAACCTTTCTCAAGTTCCAGTTATTAATACTACGATGATGAACAGTGAGTTGAGTCTCCATAATCGAGGAGCAACGACAATTCGAACCGATTAAACCTAGTTGGGAATTCTAGACCACATGACATATGCAGGTCCCCGACCTACATATATCAACCTACTCTCGGATCCTCTAAAGCAAGAATGGGTCCGCGCCACCCGAGAATATAGTACTCCACCAATCCAGCCCATTGCCATGTGGGTACACGCTATTCCCGCCATCTCTCCACTCCCAGTGCACGAGTAGCCATTCTCATAATAGAATTGCCAAGTTCAGGCTTACCGGAGTATGTGGTTAGTACTACAAATTCTCACCTCATGCAATTCAACAACGGACATGCCTTAATCGACACAGGCGGAAAGAACCCGCTCACAAGACCTCCATGTCTTGTGGCTCACACACACTGAGTCCGCCCAGTCTAGATTTATTACTCCACATTCCCATATCACATGATAACATAAGTAACCAAGGTTTCATTTGAAACTTGCATGTGATGGTTAATCACCTGACTTCATCGTTCTACGCATAGCTAAGCAAAACTAGGCATATACGAATTTAAAACTGGTAATATGGTAAATATAGAATAACAAGATTGGTAATGCACCAATTAGGCTCTTACTTAACTCCTAATCACTTAATGCAGTAACGGAAAGCAAAAGTGAAATTAATTTGTACAACGCAAGGTAGGGTTGTATGCATCCGGGGCTTGCCTTCGTTGACAGAAAAGTCCGGCTCCTGCGACATTTCACAAGTATTCGATCCGACCTCAATAGATGGATTAACCTCCTCAACAACTTGATTAACTACCACATGTTCACCTTCGTTCACTACACGTAATAACAATGCCATGTTTAACATGATGCGGAATACGAAACATGATGCTTGATGATGGATGCAAAATTAATAGTTTGAATACAACTTTCCTTCGCGGTACAGTTGCAAGTCAAACAGACTAAATCTTTTTTGTAACACATACATCAATTGCCAAGGATCATTATCAACTAATGACCCAAGGTCATCACTCAATCCAAAATTTCAAACAAAACCTAAATCATTAAAGGTTACTATTTGCTTTTTATGAATTAATTATTTAATTCAAAATTATGAAATAAATCAACTTATTCTAATTGAACTCAAAATTTTAGTACATGTTCATTACATGATAAGTAAGTGGCAAAACAAATTTCATAATTTTTGGACAATTAAATAAGTCTAGAAAAATCATAGAAATCCATTTATTAATAAATTGAGCAATTTTTATCACATTCAAAAAGTATTGAAAAAAATTATTTCATATTTTTCTTAAATACTATACATCACAGAGAAGTCACACAAAAATTTTCATAATTTTTGGAGCGCTAAATAAATCTACATAAAAATAACAAAAACAGACACTATTCATTCAAATATGAAAATAGAAAAATCCATTTGAACGCTGAGTCACTGACAATGGGTCCCACCTGTCATCCCTAACCTCGCGCGTTTGACTACGATGGCGACAGCGCTGACCGGCGTAAACTCGTCGACGGTGAGTCCAACGGCGACGGCTAAAGCACCAAAATGATCACCAAGACTAGGCGCATCGATTGACGTTCCTATCAGCCCTGATTACGGTCCTATACTAGCTCGTTGTCGGCCATGGCGGATGTGGTGGCACGGCAGCGCTATGCCGGTGACGTGAGACCTATACAGCTTAAACAAAAGGCCTAGGAAGCATTAGCAGCTCACCCCAAACGTGATTGAGTAGAGCACAAGGCCGGAGGAGCAACGGAGAGGTGGGTCGACGTTCCGAGCAAGCACGGCGGAGTAGATCGTCGTCGGTGGCGATGTTTCGAGAGCTGTGGTGGTCAAAATGAGAAATCAAAGGGTCAGGGAGGACTACATCATTGTGGCGAAGCTAAAACAAGACTCAGCAGGGGCAGAGGATCACCGTAACACGCTGGCTACGGCGAAGCGCTCACGACAGGGACGCTGCCGGCCGTGAGGAAGAAGAGCGCGCACTGTGAGTTCTCGGCGAATACAGGCGACCAAGGTTGGTTGGTTGGGTGCGCAAGGAATAGGCGAAGCTAGGACAGGCTTTGCCGAGACGGTAATGGCACTAGGTTGACGGCGAGAGCTCGACGGAGCTGCGGCGGCGGTGACTGGAAAACAGAGGAGAAGAGAAAACGAAGAACGGCGACGGTGGCTGGCTTATAACATGACCAGGAAGCACAAAGAAGCCATGCGGAAGCCTTTGCCGTGCCAACGCGATGCCCAGACGGCCACGCGTGCGACTGGAAGCTAACCGAAGCTCGCCGGCGGTGTAGCGCAAGCGATGAACACTGTTCAATGAAATTACAGAATTGCCATTCGCCAAATTTCACAAATTACTCCCAAATTTTCATAACAACTCAAAAATCTCCAAAAACAAAAGTTGTTCAAAATAAAAAATTCTACAACTTTGCTTCTATAACCATCTCCTAATTCAATTTAGATTTTGAAATGAACTTTTGAATTTGAATAGGGAAATTTAACGAATTACGCCTTTTTGAATTACTCAAAATTTTTCTAAGCAACTTGAAAAACTCCAAAAACAAACTTTGTATAACTTGTCAAGCTCTACACTTTTGCTTTTGGGCTCAACCCCAAAATATGCTTAGATCTTGAAATGGATTTTTAGGGTTGGATTTAAATGCTGAAAATCAGGGTTTTCTCGAAAAATTCAAAATCCAACAAACTTTGAACTTAAGTCAAACAATACAATTCAACACCTACCACATGAATATAAACTTGTTTTAGTGTATGCATCTCAAAGTTTTTAATATGACCAATTGCCTTGCAATGCATATGATGATATGGCAGTTTTAGTATGTTAAACACCCGAGGTGTTACAGTTTTTTGCAACTTGAGCCATGGGAAGGGTCGGAGGGCGCCGAAACCTCTTCTACAAAAAGAGGAAGCAAATAAACTATTTGTCATAACAAAAGATGAAAATTTGTTAATTTTTGCACAAATTCACTACTTACAAAGTGATTTCATCACAAAAAGGACTAATGTACTCTTAAAATTGAAAGGACTGTTCACTCAGGGGCTCGCCCACAAACTTATTCAGTTACAGTCTCTACCTTGCTTTGCTATGAGTACTACTGTGGCTGCTGCGCCACGCTCTCCATTGGCAACGTTCGGCCATGTACACGGTCCAGTTCGTCTACTGCGGCCACCGCACCACGCTCCATCGGCGACGTCCTACCGCTTCGTGAAATCCTCGAAGGCGCCATCATCTACAACATCGAGCACCACACCAGCAACTGCGGTGCCCCTCCGCTGGGGCATCTAGGGACTATGCCATCATCATCAGCCACAACCCCAACAACGATGTCTAGGCGGGGGCGCCTCCCACCGAAGGAAGGCTGCAACGCACGATGGCAAAACTAACGACGTTCGGCACCCTCCAGCGGTCCTCCTCCTTTGGCAGCAGCGACCCCTCCTCAGCATAGGTGACCCACACCATCTCATCTACATTGGATGACCTCCAGCTCGACATCATGCTCTAGATTCATGAGTGGATCTATGAGTTTTTCTCTCCCTAGCATTACCCTCTCTTACTTAGGAACCGATTCATTCGGTGGAAAGGAGGGAGAAGAGGTGGCAGCTTAGAGGTTGGCGAGGAGGTGGAATGAGAATTCCTCTCCCCTCTATTTAAAGAAGGGGCTCAACAGCTAAGGAAAGGCGAAAGGTTAGGATGAAAAACTCTCTGCCTTCCCCTATTCAATGCAAATGCAAAATCAATGCTAACAAAATTCTGAGGGGACGCGATAGAGCCGAAGGGATGTGCTCTGGTCGACAAGACATTGCCCAATTAGACAGAACATCGCCTAGGCATGGCCCACCACTAATGCACCCCGAGCGCGAGAACTAGGGCACGCTCGCATGTAGGCAACTCTTCGCTTCCCTAGGTAGGACAGTGGAACGACCCAATGACGGAACCCCCCTCTAGGGGGAGCCCAACGGGCCACCTGGGTCGATCGGGCGGCCTAGGAAAAATAGTGAACGAACGACCATTGAAAGATAAGCACCTCTGTTTACTTACTTTGAGTGTTAATTCCTTTACCGAGCCTCCGACCCCAGCAACAGCAAAGGCACGGACATTGCTTAGGGGCTACCGAGGGTATCTATCACCCTCTTCACCCGATCCCTCCTTACATTTAAAACCTGAAGCGTGGTGTGTGGGTATAAAAACTTTGAATACAACTGGATGAACTGCCAGACCCTACGCCTCGATGGCTACGGTGTTTTTTGTTCACCAGCATAAATCGAACTCACAGTTCCCCGCATCACAAGCCTCGGCTCCTGCCTTCCTGAGAAGGGTTTGGAGGGGTCTCCCTATAGAGCCTCCTTCAAGGAGAAGCTGTCAGGTTGACTAAAATCAATCAGGCGGCTCGAATCACCACCAAGAAACAAAAACAAAAAATAGCGACTCTTATGCAGGTTGCGCAGACCTCATCGCAAACATCAGGCCCAAACCCCACACGGACACATCTGGTTGGAGCTTCCCATCGCTCATATCACCAAGGTAACGTTACCAAACCCCACTTTCATTTCAATTTAGTGATACATTAAAACCATACATCCAAGCATTGCATATGCAAATCTCTGCATCTCAATGCTTCGTGTCACGTCACGAAGTGGCAGCCGCCTCATTCAATATGAGCGATGACCGACTGAGGTTCGAAGGCCGGCCCGTGAAGGGCTCGAGGCTGCCTTGCATCAAACAGAGCCAGTGGAGAAAATAGATACAAGCCCCAGCGGCCTTGCTTGACCTTGCTCAGAAGCGGATAGGGATGCCTCAACCTTTCTCATTCGATTCTAACCCTGAGCCAAACCCACAAAATCTCCGTCGAGGAGTGGCCAACGGGCCACCTAAGCCTATCGAATGGCTTGGGCATCTGCCAAGAGGCAGGTTAAGAAGTAGTGAAATGCCACATGAGGGCTTTACCGATCCCGTCAGCGAATGATGGACCTGGATTTCACATGAACATACCCAATAGCGAGCTCATTGAGTGCGACACTCGAGCCATCGAGGCAAGTGTCATCAACTCAGCCCCTCCGATTACAGAAACCAAGGATCGGGTAACATGTGAAAACATGGTTGACCCCCTATCAGACCTTAAAGGGCTTGGGGGTTCGAGCTGGACTGACAGACCGAGGTTCGAAGGCTAACCCACGAAGGGTCCAGAGCCGCCCTATGTCGAACAAGAGCCAGGGGAGAAAACACAAATGAGCCTCGGCGTCCTTTGCCCAACCCGCATTGAGGCAGTAGGGTCATCTCAATCTTCTAGTTCAATCCATCCCCTCACCGAGCCCATAGAAACCCCATTGAGGGGGAATCTGTTGGAAGGCGGGGCAAGGAGCAACAAAATGCCACCCGAGGGCTTTGCCGACTCTGTCGCAAAGCAATGGGATCAGATTCCGCTTGAACATCCCCATTAGCAAGCTCATGAAGCACGTCACTCGAGCCATCGAAGCAAGTGACGTCGCCTAAACCCCTCTAGTTGCGAAAAATCGCTGATGGGGCGACAGTCACAAAACGAGCCAGCCCTTGACTGAATCCCCACCACGCGCGGGGGCTCGGGGAAGGCCGGACCATCATTGAGACTAAACGTACGGTCACGCAGTGATCGCCAAGTAAGGGGAACGTGTGAATACAAAATGTAAGTTCATTTCCCTCGCTCCAGTCTCTAGTAACATCCGACCCTAGCAACCACAAGGGGTCGGATCTCACTCAGAGGATGATAAAGGTATGGGTACCTCCTTTCCTTTTTTGAAAAAGTCTTTATAGTAGACCTCTTCCTCGCACCAAGACTGGCAGCAAAGTTCAGGGGAACAGATTGGTAAGACTGCAAAAGGCCTACGCCCAGACAGCTATGGTAATTTTGCTCACCAGCATAATCAAAATTTCCCCTAAGCACCTCGGGCCCTATGGTCTTAACAAACGGAAGGGTCGATCGTGTAAATCTTTTTTCATCACAAAAAGGGAAGAAGGTAAGACCAAACAAACAAAACAAAATTGCAAAACAAAAGCCATGAATCCATTTTTAGACACAAAAGTACCGACACTTGTTCACATATTATAGATAAGTGTTTATCAAACTTATTCAACTAACTACTTCCATGGAGGGAGAACCGATTCTTTCAGCCTGTTCGCCAGGTCCCACACAAGGGGAGTCACCGCCTTCTCCATCTTATCCAGCTCAGCATCTTCATAGATAGGCGTGAAGCCTTGGCTCATTACCTCTAGGTTGATCTCCCAATCATAATGGGAATGGGTGACAACGAAGGCTTGGGTGATCCCAGCGTGAAAGGTGTCCTCCTCAAGTTAGCACACCCACGCCGTGATACCCGCGGCATGAGCCACGAGCGAGCTGGTTTCCACCGACTGCGCCACCCTTAGGGCATCGTTGACCACCCCAACAATGGCTTGTAGAAGGTCATGCTCATCACTCTCGATCTGAAGGATCCCTCGCACTTTCAGTAAGCTCCTTGTCTAGCCTAGCAGCGACGCTCTCGGCGTCCAACCTTCGGTTCACCGTGGCTCCAAGATTTGCCTGGAGGGACTCGACCACCCAACGCTCCTCGTCGTGCTCCTAGATGGCCTAGTCATGATCCTCATGGGCTATGCCATGCTCCGAACAAAGTCTTTCCTCGGTCCAGCATAGCTCGTGCCGCTCCTTACGCAACCGGGCGATCACCTTGGCATCCCGATCCACCCTCTACTACAACACTATGGACCTCTCCTCAGCCTTCAGCTTGAGGTCCCACTCCATCTCCATCTCTACCAGGAGCTCAACGGCCTGCTCACTGGCTGCAGCATCCTTCTATAGTAGCTCGTCCCACTCCTTTTGAAGTCTGGTAGCCGCCTCCTCATCTAGCTTCACCCTCATCGACAAGGCCTTGAACATCCCATGGATCTCCTCTACATCCCGACACGCCTCGACCTCCCACTACTGGGCGGTAGCCAACTATGCTCCCACATCTCCTTGTAGCTAGGCCTCCTCGGTAAGGCGGTCCCATTCCACCTTTTGCTCATGAAGGAATCGGGACTTGTTCCAGCTACGAGCAACAATACACTGAAAAGAAGACCGGTATCAAAAAACACGAAAACACAAAAATACATGAAGAAAGAAGAAAACGAGGGAGAAGATCAAGCGGATACCTGGCCAGTAGGAATGAAGATTTCACGTAGGCCACCACTGGCCTGGCTCAAGGCATCCATCACCGTCGAGAACCCAACGTCAAGATTTTCCTGCTCCAAGCTCTTGTCAGCATCGTCAAGCAAAAAAAGAACAGACGTTGGGTCCTGAGTGGCCATCCACTGGAGCGGTGGCTCGCCCTGCATGGGGGAGCGGCTGCCTCCCAACAATAGGGCCAAAGGTGGATCCCTTCTGGTCCTCCCCACCACCATCACAATGCCCGAAGACCCTCCGACCATGTCCCCCTCCATTGGCCCCACCTCGGGCGCCGCGGCCTAGGCCGCTGGTGGCATGGATTGCGCCGCTCCCTTGGGCACCGCCATGGTGATGTCCAGCCCTACCAGGCTTATTGCGGTCGTGGGCACCACCGCCTAGGTCTCCAATGGCACAAACTGCGTTGCTCCCACAAACGCCATCGCGACTGCATCCGGATGCGCCTGGCTTGTCAGGGTTGGGGACTGTCCGGCCGTGTCCCTCTCCGTCCAACCCGCGTCGAACACCGTTGTTTGAGCCACCGGAGGCATGGACTACGCCGGCCCCTTAGACACCACCATGGCTATGTCCGGCGGCTCTTGGCTGGGCGTGGTCATGACCACATCCACTGGCAATACTGGACTCTCAGCTAGCAGGGTTGCACCCGCCAAGGAAGATGCCAACTGCTCCACAACCACCGAGGGCACGAGCACTGCTAGATCGGCTAATGAGGCCGTAGCGTCAGCGCTGCTCCTACCCAAAATAGGGGCAACATCAGGTAGCATGGTCCATCTTGCCAGGAGGGCAAGGATCTTCTTGGGTGCCAGCCCCAGAGAATGGCCCATCCGCAAAATCTACATGAAGGTGAAGGGCATAAGGTCAAAGCGAGAAAATAAAAAGGAGGAAAAATAAGGGAATCAGTGGCTTACTCTGGCACCTTTGGGTGGCAGGAATGTTTTGGGGACAAACCCCTAGACCCCCCTAACTCATCTAGGTGGGCCCGCTTTGAGCCTGCCCCCTGCTCCCGGGTAGGGGAACTCATCTCCCTTATCTCTGAGGGCACGACAATGGAGCCGCCCCTCTCCGTCAATGCCTTGGGCAGGGCGGCAGCACCACCCACCTTCGTCATCCCATGGGGCATAGTAGCAAAGCCGCCTCCCTCCATTAGCACCTTAGGGGCAGCAGTAGGTTCGCCTCCTCCCACCCACCGATCCTCCGCTGACACCCCGCATAAAGCGATGGACTCTCCGGTTCCCGCCGGCTCCAAGGACAGGCTAGAGGATCGGCCCACCTTGGCTGACCTCATGGACTCACTTCCCTCTGCGTGGAATGGGAAGGGCCCCTGCATAGATGGGTGGGCACTTGTCAGCATGTCCTCATCCTCCAGGATGTCCTAATCCACATCAGCAGCTACCTCATCGTCATTGTCGTCGTCATCATCATTATCGTCATCACTGCTTACATCCTATCCTCGATCCCATGCCTACTGCTTCCATATCATCTCCTTCTTCTTGAGCTCCCTTGTCCTCTTGTCCCACTCGGCCATGGTGCGATTCGCCGCCGCCAGGACCTGGTCCTTCGACACCGGGGCTAGACTATCCTTGAAGGAAAGTCCCCTTGGCTGGTCCTGCCATCCCAAAGTTAGCATCAAGGGGTCAAAAATTCAAGTGAATAGAGGAGCGCGGGAAAGAAAGCTTACAAAGTCAAAGAACCCTAGTTCCAGCTGCATTGGGGGATGCCCCGGCACTAGATACACATGATCGAGGACGACGTCGACGGAGTCCTTCGAAGGCTCCATCACCTCCTTGATGCGCTGCGCCACCTCAGAGGAAGGAAGCGCTTCATCAACAAGCACCATCCCTTCAAACGACACACTAGGCACCATCCGGTGTAGGGGAAGCATGCGCACCATCAGCGGTGCCACCCTCCTCGCATGGTAGGCACCAATGATCCCTGACCCCTTCATGCCCTGATCCTTCAGATCGTGGAGGGTGGCGAGAAGGTTGGTGATGTGCTTCTTCTCCTTAGTCAGGATGCCCCACTTCCACAACTCTAGGGCCTCTTCGATGAGGTGCCCTGAATACTTTGGTAGGGGGCATTCACGTCATCCCTAACGTAAAACCAATACGAATGCCACCCCTTGTTGGAGGTCGATAGACACATCAACAGGTAGCCACTTGCCCGGGTATGGTGTAGATGAATGCTGGCACATCCCATCGGCACACTCACCACCTTCCCCCCAACCTGCCTCGTCGACAGGCTGACGGTGAAGAAGTGCCACCACAAATCAAAGTGGGGATCGATCCCCAAGAAACCTTCACACAGGGCAACAAATGCCACCATATGTTGGACCCCATTAGGAGTAAGATGCTGCAACTCCACCTGGTAGTAATCCAATAGCTCCTGAAGAAATCTATGTGCAGGTACGGCAAATCCCCGCTCATGGAAGATAGCAAAGGACATGACATACCCTTTGGGAGGCGACGGCTCGTCCTCATCACTAGGCAGCAGCCACCCCTCAACAGCGGCCGATGGGTGGAGGAGGCCACAGCGGACGAGGCCCTCCAAACACTGAGGGGTAATGCCAGATCTACCCCACAGCTCCATTGAGGCGTCGGGAAAAAAGGTGGGTGCGAGCTCGACGGCGGCTACGACGCGGGCGCAAGCTTGATGGCGGCTATGATACGGATGTGAGGCTGACAACGGTGGTAGTACGAACATAGGAGACTAAGGCGATTGATGGCGGAAGAGTCAGACGTGAAGGCGAGGAGGCAGAATACGGAACCCTGGGGGCAAACCCCATGGTTTTATAGGGGCGACGGATGTGAGAAGAACAACTGTCCGCCTCGATCTCTAAGCCTACCACGTGCACCATAGTGTCACCTCACAGGATACATGCCCATGATCCCTATCCTTTCCCACCAAAACTGCACTAGATGGTTCGCCTTCCCAAGCGGACCAAACTCCTTTCCCACATAGGGGATTTGGGTCAGACTGCTTCTTCTCTAGCCCACCTAGGCCTAGAACATCTAGGGATTGGCCCAACGGTCTTGCCGACCAACCCAATAGAGGATGGGCCCATAAGCAACTGGGACCTAGGTACATGAGCATCAGTAGGGCCTCGATCCAAAGTCAAGCCCTAGCCAGGCTGACCCTAGACAAAATCCCCACGAATGGGACACCAGGGTTCCCTTAACGCTTTTCGGTTGATGAAACCAAACCTCATAGCCTTACCCATGAAGGGTCCGAAGCACCCCCTGGGCAATTCTGCCCAAATCACCCAAGGGCTTAGGGCTACACCCATCGGGTGCGCTCGCGCGCACCCTCTGGGAAATCAAAATACCCCCTGGGCAATTCTGCTTGAATCACCCGAGGGCTCGGGGGCTACTATCGGGGACCTAATACCAAGGTACCCAATGAGGTGGAACTAATAACCATTGAACGTTGATGCTTCCGGTCAGACAAGAATGCTACTACGCTTCTTGCCCGAACGATGAAAGACTGGCTCCGCCTCGCCCGGTGTCCGGGGCCAGGCTCCACCTCACCCGATGTCTGAGGACAGGCTCTATCCTGACCGATGGCTAAGGGCTGGCTCCACCTCGCTTGATGACTGCACCCTGCACCTTCATGCTGACAAGCACAGGGTACGATAGGACATTCGAGTCAACCGCCATACCAAGGACCATGCCCTGCACGCCTGTAGGAAGGTACCATCAGGATATGATGGGACGGGCGCTTTAAGCCCTTTCCAACCTAACAGTGCTCAAATAGTGTTGTAGGCACCGACTTTTGTCCCATAGTGTTGTAGGCACCGCCATCAGCCCTCGGGTGCAGATACTAACATAGGCATACAACAACCACTACGGTCTAGGAAGAGACTCACGCCATCTATAGTGATAGACGTACTGTCACCGCGCCGTCTGCTCCCCACAGGGCCATAGGCCAACACCCTTGTCTGACATGCCGCCCGGAGGGGCGAGATGGGATGCGGCCACTTGCTAATCCGGTAAGGGCATGGCGTCACAAGGACATGGGCACCCGATGAATGTGCCACTCCCTGACACCGCCTGGCCATGTCAGCAAGGCTGGATCAGCGAAAAAGGAGGGCTCAACACCTTCGGAGGGGCTTCTTGGCCCTTGGTTTTTCTCCTTTCTCCCATTTATAACCCCTGCTCCCCCTTGGTCTATAAAAGGGAGGGCAGGGCCCCCCATTAAGGGGATCGACTCTTGACGCATAAGTTAAACACACACAACACTTCACACATAGTTGAGCAATGACCCAAGCTCTGGGCAACCCTTTTGACCATTCCATCGGAGACTTGGGACCTGTCCCTCGATCGTTTGTACCCCCTGCTATGAACCTTTTTTTGGTGCTAATAACACAAGCAGCAATAGACTGGACGTAGGGACATTCAGCCTGAATTGGTATAAACCTTGTGTCCTTTAGCGCACCATCCAGGCCTAACGCGCATTAATTATAAATTTACTAGCCGATGTTTGCTTGAAACACCGACAATTATGATCAGGCTTGCTTTTGGTCCAATAATTTCTCCCCCTTTGGAATCAAACACCTAAAAGGAAGATATTAGTAGCACAAGGGAGGGTCAAACTTTGTGATCCTTTGTATGTGGAGTGGAATAGGTCACATAATTTGACTCTCACGTTACATAGACTAAGCTCCCCCTAAACATATGCATACATATGATGGAGAATATAGTTTATGCATAATTGGCAAATTAATGCTCAAGGGAGTTTAATCTATATAATGCATGGAGAAAGCATATAAATACCAAAGTGAAATCAACATAATGATATTGGTTTAGAAATACCACATGTGGAAACCAATTTAATTTATACCACTTGCAATTGGTGGATATTTAAAGTATGATGCTTAACTCTGGGGACTCTATTTTCCTTGCAATGAGACTACTACACACATGATAAGCTAGAAAAAGTGTTAGTCTCAAAGCATCCAACTTGTAGAGTAACCTCCCCCTAAATTTGTGCACATAAGTATGGAACACTTGTAGGAGACATGCACATTGATTTTAGAATCAAAAGTACCACTTGAAAGATGACATCACATGAATGTGAGAATCATTTTCGAAAGTAATATTCGGGAGAAATTATCTATAATTTGGACTTTGGCACATATTAGATGAACCATTGTAAAACAAGCTATGTGTCATCCTCCTAAACAATTTAAACCATGTAGGTTTGCTCCAAGGGTTAAGAGTGAAACCGAGCAAGCCTACCATAAGATATACTTAGTGTATGCAAGACAAATATTTAAGCATGCAAATGCAAACCTAGGCATGAAAAGGAACTAGATGCTAATTGAGATTGCAAGAAATGATATCTAGTTACCTAACATGGGGAGAGAAATTTGGGTCCATAGTGTTCACTAACCCACTTGGCAATTACCTTGTCCATAATGATGCACCCATACTTTGCCAACTCTCCAAATTCCCCAAAGTCCATCAGACTTCTCACTTCCCTTTCGGAATCCAAACCTTCTTGGTGCTCTTCATGTTGGAAATGGTCTCCTTTGGTACCCAAATACGTTTGGCCCCATTGTTGGCTTGATTGTTCACCTTGATGGCCATCACTTTATCACTTTTCTTCTTCTTCAAGAGATAAGGTGTGGAGGCCTTTTTGTCCACCTTGTTGGTGTAGGTGTTGGTGAGCTTGCTTGTTTCCTTTTTTGTTTTTCTCTTTCTTCTTAGATCCTCTCCCATTCTTCACCTTGCACTCATAGGACTTGTGGCCTTCCTTGTGGCATACGTAGCAAACCATGGTTTGTCCTTCATCAAGCTTCTTCACTCCCTTGATGGTGTTATCTTGATGAAGTTGGGCTTGCTCTATCTTGCCTTTTACTTGAGTCAAGTCCTTGGTGAGGTGTATAAATGTCCATGCAGCCCAAGGCACGACAGCACGGTACGAAGCCTGTTTTTTAGCTCGACACGAGCATGGCCTAGCCCAGTGATGTGTGGGCCTGGGCTGGCCTGGCCTGAGGGAGCAGGCTATGCCTAGGCTGCTGCTCAAGCCCATGGGTTGGCATGGCATGGCCTGGCCTATGTCAGTTAGCCTGGCAGTGGCCCAGCCTCCCCCTCCTCACTCCTCCTCCCCCCCCCCCGTGGCCTAGCGTGGCCGGCCTAGCATCCCCGCCTCTCCTCTCCTCATATGGCCTAGCGCAGACGTAGCCCCATGCTCCCACCCCTGAACCCTAACTCCCTTCCCCTCCCCCTCCCCGCCACCACCTCCTATTCTCCGCACCTGCACACGCACGGACGCAATGCGACTTTGCACACGCACGGCTTGGATGCGGCCTTCTCCTTCCCCATCGTTCACCTGCTTCTCCACCCTATAGCCACCCACCTCCTCCTTACGCACAAGCTACATAACGCCATGATAGCCATCCACGACCTGCCTTAGGCTCCTCTCCTCCCATCCCTCCATGAGGTCACACCTTGGGTGCGAGCGCAGCATGCTCGAGCTCCACCCCACCAGCCACCGATGCCTTGAGCTCCTACTTCCCCGTGGCTCACCGAATCCCACCTCCACTCCAACCCGCCTCCACCAACGCCTCACGCTACTACTCCTCCACATGCCTCCTCTATGCGGATCTAGCCTTGTTCTCCATGGATCCAACCTCCTCATCGCTCATCCTCCATGGATGGAGAGGTCGCATCATCCATGGCCTTCCGAAGCAACGACGACAGCATGGCACCCTAGCCTCCCCTCTCTCTCTCTCTATTGGTGTAGTGAGCCTTGGGCCGGTCCAACACGCTAGATTAGCCGTGCTTCTCGGGCCGGCTTGGCACGAAAAATGGCCTAGTAGGCCGTGCCTGGGCCATCGGCCAGGCACGAAGCCCATGGTGGCATAGCCGCAGGGCACGTCATGCCTTGTCGGCCTGACCCCCATCGGGTCATGCTGGCCCGTTACCGTGCCATGCCGGGCTGGGCCGGCCCATTGCACATCTATAGTGAGTCAATCCACTTTTTGCTTGAGTTACTCATTTTCCATTGCGACCTCTTGTATGCATGTTTCTAAAACAACTTTCTCAACACAAACTTGGTTGAACAAGGATAATTCTAAACATAAATCATTACAAGAAGTAGAGACATCCTTTTTAGGCATGTAAAAAATTGAACCTTTCTTTTTAGGTGCCTCGGTGGGGTTTGTACCGATGGCTTCAAGTTTAGCAACTTTATTAGTTAGCTCATCACAATGTTTGCACATGGTTTCCATTTTAGCGAGCAAGCTTTTATAATCATATTGTGAGCTAGCTAACTTTTCTTTTAATTTTCATTTTTCTTTACAACTTGCTCATCATTGATTGTGCAATTATTTGTGTTTGCACTAGTAGATAGCTCCATATTAAGATTGGCAAAAGTTTTATATTGTTCAAGCAAAGTAGCATAAGCTTGTTGTGAGCTATCTAGTTTTTTTAATTTTTCAAGCTTTTTTACTAGTGCAAACTTTAGCAAAGTTAAGATTTTGTTGCACAATTTCATCATAAGAAGGTAGCTCATCATCACTATCACTGTCACTATCACTAGGGATAGGCTTTTGTTACCTCGTGCCATAAGGCACACATATGAGGTGCTTGATGATGATTGCTTGTGCCCGCGCCTCTTATGGTGGTATTCTTCTTCACTTGAAGAATTATCCCATGACCTTATTGATGTGAGGGCTTTGTCCTTGCATGCCTTCTTTGTCATGGGTGTGGTCTTGTTTGGACAAACTTCCACAAAGTGCCCCAACTCGCCGCATCCATAGCATCATTTCTTTCTTTGCTTATTTCTTTGATTGGTGAATATGAAATCTTAAATTTGGATGGGCACACCCTTGATATTGAGTTTTTGGATCATCTTCTGCACCTTGTTGATAAGCTTGATAGATTCTTCATCAAGGTTAGAGGTGGAGGAGGAAGATTGATCATCATCACTTGATTCTTTGTCATCATCATCCTCATCTTCTTCTTCATCTTCACTTGAGGAGCTTGAGCTTGAGCTTGTCTCAACTTGCTTGCCCTTTATCTTCTTTTTCTCACTACATGTGAGAGCTTTGCCTTTGCTTGATGAAGAGGCTTCTTCTTGACCCATCTTGCATAACATTTCAAATGCCACTATCTTGCCAATGACTATGGCCGGGGTCATGGTGCTCAAGTCCTCTATGTTGTGAAGGATGGTAATGATGCTTGCATATTTCTTTTGTGGTAGCATAGAGATGATCTTCCTCCCGATGTCCACATCATCTAGCTTTGTTAATCCTATTGAATGGAGCTCATTGATAATTAGATTTAAACAAGAATACATATCACAAACAAGCTCATCATAATTCATTTTAAAGGAATCATAATTTTATTTAGCTAGATAATATTTTTGCTCACGGACATTAGTTGTGCCGTCATGGAGCTCTTGGAGTTTTAACCAAATTTTATGTGCCGTATTTAAAGTGAACACTTGGTTAAACACATCCATGCTAAAAGATTCAAACAAGCAATTTTTAGCTCTAGCATTGAAATAAAATTCTTTTTCTTCACTCTTTGTGGATTTATTGGGATTCTTAATGGGTTTCATCCCGTCATGAGTGACTCTCCAAACACCCAAATCTATCACCTCAAGGTGATAAGCCATTTTAGCTTTATAGTAGGGGAAGTTAGTACCGTCAAAGTATGGAGGCCTAGAGGTATCTATGCCAACCACACTAAATAGCATCGGCTCAACGACGGTGAAGTCAAAGGTCCAAATTGAGCCAACCGGCTTCGATACCACTTGTAAGGGATCGTGACGCCTAAGAGGGGGGTGAATTAGGTAACTTAAAATTTTAACTCTAAACTATTGCCTCTAATTCCACCTAGTCAAAACCTATGCAAGAAAGTAATCTATCTAGATGTGCAACTACGATTTTGCTAGGTGTGTTGCTATATCTACTGCCAAAGAGTTATGCAACCTAGGCTCTAATCCTATCAACTAAGCTAGGAAAGTAAAGCAATCAACCAAGGTAGCAATATGAATATAGAAGGTAAAGATGGGGTAGAGATACAAACTCCCATCGATGACTCTAGTATTTTTACCGAGGTATCGAGAAGCGCTCAAGCTTCTCCCTAGTCCTCGTTGGAGCTCCTCGCAAGGAATCCCTTACAAGGGCCAAGCTCCTGGTCGGGTAACTCCGTGGATAGCCTTGGTCCTTCCCCACACACAAGTGGGTCTCCAGTGTGCCTTCCAGCAAGCCTCTCCTGGACCACTCCCCACTGTCTTCACTGTCAAGCTTTTGGCCGAACCACCGCAGGCCTTGTTCCCTTTGGTACACAGTGGTGGCCACACCACAAACGCAGTTGGTGTGATCTCGTAAGACTACAAGCCTCTCCAATGTACAACAATAGTGCGCGCAAGCACCAAGTGGTAAGAGGTATGCAAACCTCACTAAACACTAGGCCTAAACCTAGAGCAAGCGCATAAGCAGTGGTCTAATCAATCTAAGCATTTCACAAAGCACCTATGCTAATCACCTAATGAATCAATAAGCACTATATAAGTGGAGATCACTAAAATGGTGTATTAACACCCTTGGTATGTTTCCTCAGTGCCACACTTCTCAAATGGCCGGTTGTGGGGTCTATTTATAAGCCTCATGGAGAAAGTAGCCGTCGGGGATGAAACCCAGCTTTCTGCTACTGACCGGACGCTGCTGTCGTCCTAACCGAACATGTCTGGTCATCTCGACCGTTGGAGCAAGCGCGTTGATCGGACTCTAGGCCAAGTCCGGTCACTGTTGATCGGACACGTCCGGTCATGCTGGTGCCGCTCTGGAACCTCTCTGGACTCAATCAGACGCTGCAGTTCCTGTGTCTGGTCGATCATCTGCCAGCGTCCGATTAGTGCTAAATGTGTTGCCGAGATAATGAACAGTGCCATCGTCGCGTTCGGTCACTTAAGTCCTCAGCGTCCGGTCGTTGCTGAGCATCTTGATCAAATGCGTCCGGTCGCTATAAGGGCCATGTTTGGTCACCTTTGTGAAGCTCGTATCTTTATGATCTTGTGTTTGGCTTGGTTTCTATCTTCATACTTGGACTTTTCTTGATATCTTGGGTCTTTTCTTATGCTTCTAGGGTCTTGCTTATGGTGTTGATCGTGGGATCATCATGTCGCCTTCGTCCAAGTCACGTGCAATACATTAGTCCAATATCATTAGTCCAATTTGGTTGTGTTGGTTATCAAACACCAAAATCCAAAGTAAATAGGCCTAGGGTCTATTTTCCTTACACTCACCCTAGAAGTGCTTAACTTTTATAAACCAATATCATGCCATTATTCCTTTAGCCTTAATGGGTATTTAGCTATCATATTAAGGAGTCTATTCTAGGGCTACAAAAATTACAGTGAGCACATAATAATACAATGAAGCTACTATAAAAACTTTAGGGTTTTTGCTATCACCAATCTACCACAAAAATTTCTACAATTATTAATCGAAATAATACTAAGCATCTTAACTATTTTAATGCTCCTTAGCAACCACACAGATATGTATGAACTAACTATACTAACAGATAGACAATGTTTTTGTAAACCTAACAAAATCAATTTCACATTTTTTTTTGGATATCTACATTATTTTATATTAATTACCAAAGTTTAGCTCAGAATTAAAATGAAAAGCTATTTCTATTTTCCACAAAAAATAAACCGATTTCGACCCAACGAGGCCCACGCGGGGTGGGGCCCACGCATTGGAGGGGGCCCACGGCGGGGAGCCCCCATGCGCGCTGGCACTCTTGTAAAAATGTCCTCGCGTTATCAGACAATAGCGCGAACACTACACGTACTATTTCTATAGACAGCGACTTTGCAACAGAGCCCTCGTGTCTTTTCACTTTGGCACCAGAGAGGTCCCCGAGACGCCCTGTGCTCACCGGCACGGCAGACGGTGGCAACAGGTGGTACGTCAGCCACTCGAGGATCGCACCGACCCAACTAACGAGCCGAACCCCATCTACGACCCTAACGCCTATCCTAAGCGGCGATATAGAGCAACAGGGCACACTGGAGTGAGCTGCCACCGTGCGTGGTCACCCACGACGGCGTCGTGGTCATCCCAGCGAGATACAACGCTAACAGGACCATAGAGATAGGGGATAAGCACCAGGGGCACACCGTGAACCCGGCCGAAGTGGTGATTCGGCCGACGACTACCTGTGCAGGGCTGGCCGCGTGCGCGTGACGAGCACGACGACGAGCTGTGGCGGACATGGCCGCGTTAGCGGCGGCGGGGAGGTGGTAGCGCTCCCACTGGCGTGCGCACAGTGGAGAGGGAGCCAAGGCGATCTAGTGGTGTAGAGGAATTTGCGCGGGGTTAAGTGGTGGAGGCTAGCCATGGCGTGGGCGGTGATGGGTCTTAACGATGCGTTGGTGGGGCGAAGCTCCAAAATTGAGGCTCGGCTGAGCCGCAATCAAACTGGGGTGGGGGCAGCTAGAGAGGGGACATAAGGGCGGAGGCGCGGACATGAGGGATTAATGAGAGGTGACCCCTTGCAGCTGCGGCTCCGGTGCGATTCATCGACGGCAGGGAGACGAGAACAAAGAGAGAGAGCGAGGGAGCGGTGGGGGAGGGGCAGCCAACGACTCGGCAAGGGCATGCCTTGGCGGGACGCGGTTGGCACGACCAGCGTAGCCCGCGGCTAGGCACTAGTCGACAAACACGCACGCTCGAGATCGGCGTGGCCCGCGCGTCGCAGTGCCATCAATGGCAAGGCGGCGACGACATGGCCACATGCGCGCAGCGTCAAGGAGGGCCAGCGGCGCAGCGCAGCTGCTGGCACGCAGCGTGGTGATGCGACGGTGGCGACAGTGGCGTCGTCACGATATGGGCGCGGAGGCAGCAGCAACACCAGTGGCAGCCACGGTGGCAGGGGCGGCCGAGCGTAGAGCGGACCGGTAGCCTAGCGGTGCGGCTAGAGTGGCCAAACTGCGGCAAGGCCACGGTGGCCATGGCCAGTCGGTGCGTGGCCACGCGCGCGCGCATGGCACAACTGTGCGGCGACACGGGTCGGCCACGCGTGGTGACCACGCGCACGGCGCGAGACAACACAAAGCTGTGATGTGCATGAATTTTAAAGCGATGATCATGATCAAACCATTGCTACTAAATCTAAACCGGCTTCACTACACTCAAGATGGCATATGGAACTACTAAATCGAATCATAACACTACACCACTCCTTAATCTAATCTCTCCAAATAAATTGCTAAGCATAGTCGCATCTAGCTATCCACAGACTTAGAAATTTTCTAAGCATTTGAGCTAATCTTAATTTCATATTGCATTTCTAAGCTACTAAAAATATTACTTAGTATTATTCTTTTTCAACAGCAAGTATTCATTGTCATCTACAAAGTTTACATTTTCAACTTTATTTAAGTATCACACACATGCTCTATAGTATTTTTGCTTAATAAAAATTGGTTTTAAACCCTACTTGATATGTATGAACCATCGAACCAACTTTCGTTTAGCATTTTTATTGATCATTTGGAGTTACAGAAACTGATCTACACACTTCACCATATATATTAACACACAAGTACGATGTTCATGACATATTTTAATAGATAATTAACAGGTAACACCAAGGGGGTGTTACACGGTATCCCTAGCCTTCCTGTGTGAATCGCCCGCGCTCCCGTGCGCACGCCATCGCTGACCGCGCGAGCCAGGCTGCGGAAAAAAAACGGAATCCAAATCCGTTTTTAGGAGCCTGGCTCCGGACCCTTGCCTGCGTGCCGACGGCTAGGTGCATTAAGGACTCTAGGAACCAAACACCCTTAGGGCTCGTTCGGTTGTGGGCCTGGATTCAATCCACCTTCCTTTCTAAAATGTGTGCACCAATAGGCTATTTAAGGATCTTGCGGAGGCTACATGCAGCAAAAAAAACTCAGTCATCTCGCCTGGAATCGATCCTGACCTCTAGTGTCCCGGAACAAATCCGTTCGGATGCTATGTGCAGAAGAACATGCGGAGACTACGTGAAACGGAATAAATCCCCATGGACGCTTTCTGCAACTTAGCAATCACCCTGCACACAGCTATGTAGATTGGTTCCGGAATGAATCTCCATGGAATTAATCCGTTGCAAACGAACAAGCCCTTAAACTGCCTGCATCCCGGAAGCCAAGCAGGCACGCCGCAGGGCAACCAAACAGGCCCACGTATTCCCCGAGCACTGGCTGAAGCAGGCCGAAACCCAGTCCGAGAAAGGAGCAAATAAACCAAACCCAGCCCGGGAAAGGAGAGAGAAAAAACTAGAAACCCTAACGATGCTGCAGATCCGCCTGAGCAAGATTGGCTCGTCGGACTCCGGCGCTGCCGCCACCGGCTCGGCAGCCGCCGCCGGTGCCTACGCCGCGGTGGGGGCGGCTGCGGCGCTGGGTGGCGGCATCCCGGAATCGGTCACCGTGGCATGCCCCGACCACCTGGTGATCGCGGACCTCCCCGTCGCGAAGAGCCTCGGTGCCGTCACGACCTCCGCTGCCGCCGCCCCGCGCTCCATCGGCCGTCGCTCCCGTCGCCCGCTCGGGGAGCGCGTCCACATCTGCTCCCGCTGCGAGTTCCCCATCGCCATCTACGGCCGCCTCGTACGGACTTGCTAAACCCTATATATATTTTTTTATGCGGTTATCAAACTGCGAACTTGTTCAGCTCGTGTTGCTGCTAAGGAAATTAGAGGTTTAGTCAACCGCGTGTGTTGTTTAGCCATTTACTGCCACCAACTCTATTCTTCCCCTGTTGATGTCATAAGTGAAAATGGAGCAGCGGATGTGCATCATCTTTGTTTTATGCTCCCTGTTTAGAGTGTTGGATTTCTGAGAGTTGGACAAAAATACCAATACATATAATTTGTAGTAGCTCTGTGGGATTGGCTATTGCCTCAGTGTTCTAGCGATTCCATTGTAAGGAGAGCCAATGTTATCTCGTTTTGTTCATGGCAAGCAGTCAAGGGAAGCTAAGATCTACTGGCTAGCGATTGAATGAAGGCAGTATTGCTGTTCTCTTACAATGCTAGTACATCTGTTTGTTTTAATGGATCACACAGGATTTGCTTGTTGGTGGTACTAACCTAAGGAATTGATAAATAGACTACTCACAGTTTCACCTCGATTGCATCATGAAATAAGCTTCTGGCTTCAGTTCTACTGTGGCTTTTAAGTTTGAACTAGTCATATGTTGCCCTTTTTTTGTTTGGTTGAAGTACTTCAAGCAAGTTAAACGGCCTTCATGCATAAACTTTGTAGCACAAATACAGGATACATGGATATGCCATGTTCCCCAAAAAAGTCGATATGAGGATAGGTTTTCATGTATATAAACTTTTAAATAAATTATAGGTCACATTAAAATTTTAAAAGCTAATAACAAATCGAGCATCACAAAAACTCCATGATCCAATTCTCCTAATGACTTGCAAAAGCCAGATAAGAATGTATAAGTCTTATATTGTAAGATAAAAAGTCCCAAGTGCTTCATGTGAAAACTTTATGGAGGATACAAGTACACCTTTGAGGCTCGGAGGAAATCGATCAAGTTCCTTACATGATAGTTGATACCTAGACAACTAGGAAGTGCAGCTTGCAGCTCAGGCTGCTGCTTCATCCTCATGTGCTTCATCCCCCAATTATTGCTGCCATCTAATCAGAGTCTGGGAAAAATCAAGCTAGAAGAACACTAGATCAGCTATCAGTAGCACTAATTGATTCTATTAACTCACTAGCAACTACTGGATTCAGGGAAGGTCATGGGAGGAGAGTAAGAAACTGACTGCCAAGTCGCTGCTGATCTGATGTGCCACCAGCCCACCATGGGGGCGCATGTTGCGTGGTTGCCCACGGGCAGGCTTGTGGGTAGCGTGCGTCACTGGCTCACCGTGGCTGTTGCTGTAGGGCATAGTTAGCGCAGAGGAAAGGAACTCACCTCACTGTTGCTGGCCACCGGGAGTCACCACTGCTGGAGTTGAGTGACAGGGAGGTGGTGCAGCTGTGCGCCCACGTGTTGCTGTGGCGTCTAGGGCAGGGAATGACCTGAGCGAGTAGCAATTGCCTTCAAATACCGATCTGTTAACTGGGCTGGGCCATATCCAACAGAGGAATAGATGGGCTGATATGTATAAGCCCAAGTATCTGATATTCATATATTTATTTATTTTTCCCGATAGTCCACGGGTACTTATTGTGGCTGCATCCTGCACATGTCCATAACAGATACGTATCCAATACAGGATATGAGGGTGTTCTCGCATATTCGTGCTACATACATAGTATGTAATAGTCTGGAATCATATTTTTTTAATGTGTTGTTTCAGTATATTCTGTATTTTATGTTCATGTGGTTTTACCTGTTCCCTGAATAAGTGCTACATGTGGCCATTCACTCTATAGTTTCCTTTTCTGATAATATAAACAGTTGGACCCTATAGTAATTTGATGAGCTTTTTTCTTGGTTTCAGATCCCTTGTGAACATGCTTTCTGTTTAACCTGTGCAAGAAGTGATTCCAGCTGCTATCTGTAAGCATTCTAACTCCCAGGTTTCTCTAACCTACTATTATCTTGTCAGCTCATTTCATGGTAGGTAGCATACATTATTTCATTGGTTTATCAACGAGAGTGCAAGACATGATGGTGCTTGCTCTAGTAAATTGGTCTGTTATACGAAATCTGAGCCTTGACTGATTGTTCTTGCATCTCTTATGATATTTCATTTCAATCAATGGGCAGATGTTTGCAATAGTGTGGTACTGTTTAAATCATTTTCTATCCTAAGTTTGTTGTTGTGTACACATGAGATATTCTGTTCATTCGGATTCATAATCTGAATATTGGTTAAAAATTGACATATTCTGTACTGAAACTCTCATGATACCAATGTACCCTTGGATACATAATTAACTGTTCGGCAGGCAATCTAAGGGGAGTGTCTCTGGAAATGTTGTAATTTCAATCCTTATTTAATGTAGACAGCTGCTTCGTTTCTCTTTTAGAGTTCCGCACTTCTGCTTGGTCTAAGTCTATCAATTTAAACTTCTGTTTACCTCTGCAGTTGTGATGAGCGCATTCAGAAGATACAGAGTGTCAAAATGATGGAAGGGATTTTCATCTGTGCTGCACCGATGTGTCTCAAGTCGTTCCTTAAGAAAGCAGATTTTGAGTTTCATGTGCCCGATGTCCATGCCAACCTCCTCCAAACTAATCAAGAGAAGGAAGAAGAACGCAATGAGTCAGATGCTGCTAACATCTCCCGTGCTTCTGCGGGGGATACTCAAAGACAATCTCAAATTCCTGAAATGTCTACTGCACGTGCTCCTCCAAGGTCAGGTGTTTCACAAGATCGTGAAGAACGCTCCCGATACCACCAGTCCAGGGAGCAAACACCACTGAGGCCCCCAACCCTTTCAAAACCACCTTCATTCCATGGTCGCCACTCGTACCCACCAGGGGATACTCAGGCTGAGAACAATCCACCTCAAGGATTCGACCGGCCCTACAACTGGGCTTCTCAATCACGGCAGGAGAGCCCAGGTGCGGCGACTCCACTTCGCCAAGAATCTGACCACAGTACTCAGGACAAGCAGCAATTGATGGCTAATGCACCTTATATGTTTCCGCCGATTCCTCCTCACCAGGGAAACTTTATGATGCCTATGAATATGAATCAGCCTTTGATCCCCAATGCACCTTTCAATTACCCTCTCCAGCAAGATGGAAACCCCCAGTACTTTTCTGCCCCTTTCCAGATGCAGCTACCAGATACTGGATCAGACCAAGGTTCCATGCCAAGTGTCCAGCCTCCAGCTGGTCCTATGAGCTTCCCTGAGGGGCTTCAGCGCCCGTGGGCTATGGGGCTGATGCCATTTCAGTCGATGGCCCTTGGTCAGGGAATGGCTGATGGTGTGGGTGATCCTCAGGGTGGTGGTGGCCTTGCCTTCATGCAAGCTGGTTTTGGGGGCATGCCTGATGGCTCCATGAATACAGGCATGCCCGATAGAGGTGATGGAAGGGGTATTCTAGCACAGATGCCTATGCCAATGCAAATGCAGATGTCACTTCCCCCACCTCCACCGACACAACCTCCATCAGGCTCACAGCGAACGTTTAACAGGAGTTGATATTATTTTTTTGCACGAATTGATGGTTCCTCTCAAAATTGCATGTCGACTCATTGAGAAAATTGTAATTTTATCGTTCTTTGCATGTAACTTGTGAGAACTAGATGGCTCAGTTTTATTCCCCGGTTGCATAGGAGCCTGTATTATGCTACAACTGTCCTGTTGGGATGAAATGTTCCCAAATTCCGAAATTTTAGTTCGAGATGTTGATTGTGTTGGGTAAAATACTTCTGACGATGCAGTGAGAACTTTGAAACATGTGGCTGGTGTTAATGTGATATATTGTTGAATCCTGATCTGCCCGCATGAGCTATTTTAGTTGCAATCACGCATGTCAGCATATAAAGTGTGATTTTGGTTTGCCCTTATAAGCCAAATCACGTTGACCTGGAGCAAAATTTTTTCCATGTATAAATATTCCGTCTAGAAATGGTAAGTGTATTTGACCACCAGTTGAAAAGTCATATTAAATAGATTTTGACGATTAATTTCTCTTATAATGTAGTAGTTAAATGCTAAAAATATGCATATAATTTGACAAAGACTCTTTAGCGCGTGAGATTTTTTTCTGTTTCTATTTTTTCCTGTGAAAATGAAATAATTCTTGTGTTCCAAGAAGCCCTATTTTTTTTATCAAAGTTTATAAGATTTGATTTTTCCTTACTTAAATACTTTCATCATTCTTGGATGGAGGAAGTATAAGTTTGAAATTTTCTAAAATGCAATAACGAGTAACGCTTCCAAGGACTTAAAAAGTTGAACGTATGTAACAAAGGAAAAGATCTAAGGAGGCAAATAAAAGTTAAATGTACTCTCTCTATTCTTCTAAATTATAAGACATTTTAGCTTTTCTAGAATTCTAGATATGATGATTTTATTATATCTCTAAACATAGCGTATATCTAAATACATGGGGGAAAACTATGCATGTAGAAAAGTCCCTTGCCTCACTTTTGGGGAGGATAGGAGGCGGCCATGGTGAGAGCATGAGACCACACCACAGCCGCTATATGGGCGTTAGGGGTCTTTTTTTTATTTACAATGAACGTTAGGGATTCAAGCAAGGAGAGGCAAGGTGACGATTGGGATAGTTGGCAAACAGGGTTGTCGTGTTTTCGGACCAACGACGAGTAAATTTGTATTTGCGCGTCTGGCTTGGATGGTGTGCTCGGAGGACACAAGGGTTTATACTGGTTCGGGCAGAACGTCCCTACATCCAGTTCGTTGCTGCTCATGTTACCGGCACTTGGTTTGCAGTAGGAGTTACAAAACATGCGAGAGAGTGAGAGGATTCCAAGTCTCTGATGGAAGGAGTGAACGGGTGCTGAGAGTACGCAAGTCACTTAGCCGTGTGCTCGTGTCGTGCTCTTATGTCCAGATACTCCATTTCATGGGGCGCCCTACTTCCTCTTTTATAGACAAAGGGAAAGCGCGGGTTATAGAGGAGGAAAAGGAGAAGAACGAGAGAGAAGAAGGCTTTCAGGGTTGTCGGGTCCTCCTTCACGTAGATCTCGGCCGATCCTGTAGATGTCAACATGGACGGCTCCATGTCGCGGCCCTGTTCGTCACTGGCGCCATGCGCAGGCGTCATCTACCGGTCATGGCGTTCCACTCCGTCCCAGCGGACGTCGTGGTGAACTGACGCACCTATCAGCGTTCGTACGAGGATTAGGCAGAACAGCACCGGCACGTCTGACACTGTTCTTGATGTGAATCCCCAAATATGGCCTGTCATGGCCACGGGTTACATCGACGTGTGCCAGCCTCTTCCCTGGCGTCAGAGTTTTGACCTAGGGCCATACGCTTAGACCTGGAGTGGTTGGCGGCGGTATGGGTCGCCACTGGACAAGATGGAACCCGCGTCCTTGAGGTTGGGCGAGACGGAGCCCACGGCCTCAAGGTTGGGCGAGACGGAACCTGCGTCCTTGGGGTTGGGTGAGACAGAGCCCGCGTCCTTGGGGTCAGGCGAGACGGAGCCCATGGCCTCAAGGTTGGGCGAGACAGAGCCCGCAACCTTGGGCGTGATGGAACCCGTGTCCTTGGGGTCAGATGAGACGGAGCCCACGGCCTCGAGGTTAGGCGAGACGGAGCTCGTGGCCTTGGGGTCAAGCGAGACCTTTTAATACGTCTCGAGCCATCCAGGGAAGTCAGCGTGGGCGCTAACTTCCTTGCTTTGGGTATCCCTAATATCGATACCCGACAGTAGCCCCTAAGCCTGTGGAAGAGTAGAATACTCCTTTGGAGGCTTTTCCAGACGTGAGGACTCTGATGGGCCTTGGCCTTCTTTTTGTAGCCCGCGGCGTGTCCTGGTAGGACAGCAATTCCCTTTTGTTGCAATCGGTCTTCTTGGGGCATGTAACCGTAGGATTCGGGAGGTCGAAAAGATTTTTCTTGATTTTGGTCCCCTAGGATCCGATCGGTCCGCTGTAGTCCTGCGACCGCGCGTTTGGTCTCCTTGTAAGTCCAACTTCCCTCGAGCCCCTGCTCATAGCAGGGGTCCGGTCGAGGGTCGGCTCATCTTTGTGGTCGTCATCCCTCAAGTGTTTTTTTCGATAAAACAGAGGGGCTGAGCTTTGCCACATTTTTCCTCGATGGACGAAATATGGTGCTCGGTGAGCTATTAATGGGCTAGTCTGAGTGGGCCCCCGCTTCCCGTTCATGAGGGTGCGGCATGGGTCAGCTGGTGACCGACTCCAGATTCTCAGTGGCCAATTCTTATAGTTCTCAGGTCCGTTCGACCGGTCCCAAGGGCTCGTTGCCTTTTTTCGAGGAAAAACCATGGACTGGGAACTGGCCAAGACTCGAACATGGGCTAGGATGCCTACGGGGCTCATGCGCCTAGGTACTGGCTACTAGTGGGCCCATCCCCTTCCACCCCACACTCTAAGGATGCCTCGGAGCGGCTGTGAACTCGTCGGAGGGCCTGCCTTTGAACTCTTGGGCCTGACTGGGCCGTAGGAGCATTTGTAGCTCCGTATCCCTCCTTACCTATGACAGTTCTCGTGTCTGTCTACACCGATTCCGAGCTGGACGACATCGAGAAGGAGGTGACTCCTCTAGCATAGGACTTACCTACCAAGATAGAGGATGAGATCATCCCCCACGAAATTAGTTAGGTAGATAAGTTAGGCGGCGAACTTGTAATGAGTGGACAAGCTCTTAAATTTCGTTATGGCAAAACAAATTTTTAGCTCTTCTCCTCTTTTTATATAAAAAGGTTAATGCATTCCGACCCTTTCTATTGTTAAGGCTGTAAAGCTCGGGGTGCGGGTGAAAAAACTCTGATCACGCTGGTAAGCAAAAACGCCGTTGCCGCTAGGGCGTAGGTTTCCTACAGTCCAACCAGTTTTACTCTACGTTCGTTTCCGCAATCCTTGCTTCTAGATCTTAACATGAGAAAGGGTCGGGCAAAGAGAATGTTTGCTGGGTAGATATACTATTTAATGTGTTCCGACTCTTTCCGTAGTTAAGGCTAAAAAGCTTGGGGTGCGGGCAAAAAACTCTGATCACGCTGGTGAGCAAAAACGCCATAGCCGTTGGGACGTAGATTTCTTGCAGTCCGACCAGTTTTACTCAGTGTTTGTTTTTGCAACCCTTGCTTCTAGAGCTTAATGTGAGAAAGGGTCGGGCATAGAGAATGTCTACCAGATAGATATGTTCTTATCATCCCTCGAGTGAGGCCCGACCCCTTATCATTGTTGGGGTCAGGTGTCACTAAAGATCAAGGAGCCGATAGCGAAACTGATAAGAGAAAGCGCGTGTATATTAAGGGTAAAAGCGACATAGCTATTCGATATTTCAGGCGTTGACAAAGACTTTGCCGTCGATTGTCTTGAGCTTATAGGTGCCTGGTCGAAGCACCTCCAAGACGACGTATGGTCCCTCCCATGATGGAGAGAGCTTGTGGCAGTTCTTGTTGCTCTGGACGAGATGGAGCACTAGGTCTCCGACATTGAAAGCCCGACCCCGCACTCGACGGTTGTGCTACCGGCACAACGCTTGCTGGTACTTGGCCAAGCGGAGGAGGGCAACATCGCACGCTTCATCTAGCTGGTCCATGGCATCATCGAGGGACACCTCGGCTCCCTGTTCGTCGTACGCCCTGACCCTCGGCGCTCCATAATCGTGGTTAGTCGGGAGGATAGCCTTGAAACCATAGACCATGAAGAATGCCATGTAGCCGATGGCCCAGCTGGGGGTGGTCCTCTGGCTCCAGAGCACCGTGGGAAGCTCCACGACCCATCGTCTGCCAAACTTGTTCAACTGGTTGAAGATCCTAGGCTTGAAGCCTTGTAGGACCATGCCGTTCACGCACTCGACCTGCTGGTTCGTGAGGGGGTGCGCCACAATGGCCCAATCAACGCGGATGTGGTATTCATCGTAGAATTGGAGGAACTTTTTCCTGGTGAACTGCGTGTCGTTGTCCGTGGTAATGGAGTTCAAGACTCCAAAGCGATGGATGATGTCAAGGACAAACAACACGGCTTGCTCGGACTTGATCACGGAGATCGGTCGAGCCTTTTGTCCACTTTGTAAACTTATCTACGGTGACAAGTAAGTGTGTATAGCCCCCGAGCGCCCTCTTGAGAGGTCTGATCAGATCGAGCCCCCAGACCATGAGCGGCCCCGTGATGGGGATCATTTGGAGTGCTTGGGCCAGCAGGTGGGTCTACCGAGCGTAGTATTGATACCCTTCACAGGTGCGCACAATCGGTTCAGTGTCAGCTACAACGGTTGGCCAGTAAGAAGCCTTGTTGGACTGCGTTTTCGACCAGGGTCCTAGGTGCGGCATGGTGCCCGTAGACCCTACTATGGATATCACTCAACAACTGCTTCCCTTGTTCGATGGGGATGTAGTGCTGTAGGATCCCAGTGTGGCTTCGGCTGTAGAGCTCACCCTCAATAACGACAAAGGACTTGGCGCGACACGCGAGCCACCAAGCCTCCGTTTTGTCCATCGACAATGCCTCATGGAGGAGGTAGTCGAGGTAAGGCATCCTCTAGTTAGCAAGAGGGTTGGGCTCTATCGCTGGATCCTCATCAAGCTCCATGACTTCAGGGTTGGATGGAGCCACCGACTGGTTAGCCCCTGAGCCCAGGGTAGGTGGCCCATCACCGGTCTATTCTGGCTCCTTATTGCAGACCGAGGGCTTGTACTGATCGCTGGCGAAGATGCCCACCGGCACCGGCTCTCGATTGGATGCTATTTTCGCCATCGTGTCAGCCACCTTGTTGAGACACCTCGGGATGTGATTGAGCTCGAGACCGTCAAACTTGTCCTCCAATTGGTGGACTTCTTAGCAATATGCAACCATCTTGGCATTGTGGTAGCTTGATTCCTTTATGACTTGGTTGATGACTAGCTGGGAGTTGCCCCGAACGTCAAGCTATTGGATACCCAACTTGATGGCGATGTGCAGGCCATTGATGAGTGCCTCATACTCGGCCACTTTGTTGGAGGAGGGGAAATGGAAGCGAACCATGTACCTCATGCGTACCCTTAGAAGCAAAACAAAGACCAGCCTTGCGCTGGTGCCTTTCTTCATCAGCGATCCATCGAAGTACATTGTCTAGTACTCTTGGTCGATGATTGCTTGTGACATTTGGATCTCGGTCCATTATGCAATGAAATTAGCCAGCACTTGGGACTTGATGGCCATCCGAGGGGCATATGAAATGCCTTGACCCATCAGCCTGAGTGCCCACTTTGTGATTCTTCCTGTGGCATCTCAGTTTTGGATGACCTCGCTGAGAGGGAAGGATGTTATGACCGTCACCGGATGCGACTTGAAGTAATGACGCAACTTCCTCTTGGCGATAAGGACAGCGTACATGAGTTTTTGGATTTGGGGGTAGCGAGTCTTGGAATCGAACAAGACCTCACTAATGAAGTACATGGGACGCTGCACTTTGAGGGTGTGTCCCTCTTCTTCTCGCTCTACCACTAGGATGGCGCTGACCACTTGCGTGGTGGCCGCAATGTAGAGCAAAAGCGGTCCCCCGTCGGTTGGGGGGACTAGGATCGAGGCCTTCGTCGAGAGCTGCTTGACCTTGTCAAGTGCCTCCTAGGCCTCGGGCATCCATTCAAAGCGGTCAGACTTCTTTAGAAGCCGATAGAGGGGGAGACATCATTCGTCGAGGCATGAGATAAAGTGACTGAGTGCGACGAGGCACCCTGTAACTTGCTCTAACTCGTTGTACCCCCTTTATGTTCTGGATTAGGCCCATCCTCGTGATGGCCGAGATCTTCTTTGGGTTGGTTTCGATGCGGCACTTAGAGATGATAAAACCCAGCAGCATACCCCTTGGGACCCCAAAAACACACTTCTTGGGGTTGAGTTTGATACCATTTGCTTAGAGTTTTGTGAAGGTCTACTCTAGGTCAGCTATGACCTGGTCAGTCAGTTTGGATTTGACCATGATGTCATCGACGTAGGCCTCGTTGGTTTGCCCAATGAGATCCCTGAAACACTTGAGCATGCAACGTTGATACATAGCCCCCGTGTTCTTTAGGCCAAACGACATTGTGACGTAGCAGAACAATCCAAATGGGGTGATGAAAGATGTCGCGAGCTGGTCGGACTCTTTCATTGTGATTTGATGGTATCCAGAGTACGCATCAAGGAAGCAAAAGGTTTCGCAGCTTGAGGTCTAGTCGATTACTTGGTTTATGTGGGTGAAAGGTCACAATATGGCTAGAGGGGGGGTGAATAGCCTATTTAAAAATCTACAAATCAACTAGAGCAATTTGATTAGTAAGACAAATAGCAAAATGCAAACTTGCTCTAGCTCTACAAGGGTTGCAAGCCACCTATCCAACAATTCTAGTTGCAATGATAGCTAGACACACAACTTGCTATGATACTACTCACTAAGAGCTCTCACTAAGCAAACTTAAATAGCAAAGCAAGCTCTCAAATCTAATTACACTAAAGAGCTTGCTACAGCTAGTTTGCAAGAATATAAATGAGTGAGTAGGATGGTTATACCACCGTGTAGTGGAATGAACCAATCACAAGATGAAGATTAAGCCAATCACCGGGAGAATGCAAATGACAAGAGACAACCGATTTTTCTCCCGAGGTTCACGTGCTTGCCAACAAGCTAGTCCCCGTTGTGTCGACCAATACTTGGTGGTTTGGCGGCTAAGAGCTGTTTCACAAACCTCGTCCACACGATAGGACACCACAAGAACCGACCCACAAGTGAGGTAACTCAATGACATGAGCAATTTACTAGAGTTACCTTTCGGCACTCCTTCGGGGAAGGTACAACTCCCCTTACAATCACCGAAGGTGGCCACAAACAATCACCAACTCATGCCGATCCTCCACCGCTGCACCAAGCCATCTAGGTGGTGGCAACCACCAAGAGTAACAAGCAAAATCCACAGCGCAACACGAATACCAAGTGCCTCTAGATGCAATCACTCAAGCAATGCACTTAGATTCTCTCCCAATCTCACAAAGATGATGGATCAATGATGGAGATGAGTGGGAGTGCTTTGGCTAAGCTCACAAGGTTGCTATGTCAATGAAAATGTGCAAGAGTTGTGGCTTGAGCCAGCCAAGGGGCTTTAAATAGAAGCCCCCATCAAATAGAGCCGTTGGCTCAAAAAACAGGCTGACTGCGCGTCGACCAGACGCTCCGGTCACACTGCACCGGACGTAGCACCGGATGCTCCGGTTGTGAATATTGGACGTGTACGGTCGGCATACCAGATGTGTCCGATAGCCCCAGACTGCTATGTGTCCAGTTCAAATCAAACTTAGCTGTTGCTGCCCCTTATGCTGACAACCGGACGTAGAGTCACAAATGACCGGACGCTGAGCCGCAGCGTCCGATGGAGTATAGTAAGCAACCACGCCCGACTGGATGCGTCTGGTGGTACTGGACTAGATGCTGCCAGCGTCCGATTGGCTGCTCTGCCGTCTGCTACCTTTTCTGATTCACACCGGACGCGTTCGGTCGCTGAGTCTGCCGCCAAAATACCGGACGTGTCCGGTCACATACCGGACGCGTCCGGTCACTCTGTAACCAGCGCGACTAACTCCTTTTTGACTCTATCTCCTTCATGCTTGCTCAAATGTGCCAACCACCAAGTGTATCACCTTGTGCACATGTGTTAGCATATTTTCACAAACATTTTCGAGGGTGTTATCACTCCACTAGATCCTAAATGCATATGCAATGAATTAGAGCATCTAGTGGCACTTTGATAACCGCATTTTGATACGAGTTTCACTCCTCTTAATAGTATGGCTATCTATCCTAAATGTGATCACACTCACTAAGTGTCTTGATCACTAAAACAAAATGGCTCCTACATTTTATACCTTTGCATTGAGCCTTTTATTTTTCTCTTTCTTCTTTTCCAAGTTTAAGTATTTGACCATCACCATGCCATCACCATTGTCATGATCTTCACCATTGCTTCATCACTTAGAGTAGTGCTACCTATATCATAATCATCTTGATAAACTAGGTTAGCACTTAGGGTTTCATCAATTAACCAAAACTAAACTAGAGCTTTCAGCGTGGCAAAGGAAACGGATCCTTTGGACACGCTTTGTTGAGATCCATGTAGTCAACACACATTCTCCATTTCCCACTCTTTTTTGTACAAGAATAGGATTGGCTAACCACTAGGGGTGGTATACTTACTTGATGAGCCTAGCCACCAAAAGCTTCGCAATCTCATCGCTGATGACCCTGCATTTCTCCTCGTCAAAGCGACATAGGTGCTGCTTCACCGGTTTAGAGCCTAGCCTGATCTTCAAGGCATGCTCAGTGACTTCTCTCAGAATGCCTGGCATGTCCAAGGGTCTCCACACAAAGATGTCTCTATTGGCGCAGAGGAAGTCGATGAGCGGGCTTTCCTATTTGGACAAAAGCGTGGTGCCGATGCGCACCACTTTACACTTAGAGCCACTGAGGTCTATGAGGACCTCCTTGGCGCCCTCTATAGGCTTGAAAGACCCAGCCAACTGCTTGGGGTCGAGCGCTTCTTCAACAACCTCCTCCCTGCTGGTCGCATGCTCTTTGGAGGCAACAATTGCCATGACATGTTCACATCACTCGACCTCACACTCATAGGCGCGTTGGAAGGAGGTGCCGATGGTGATGACCCCATATGGACCCAGCATCTTCAACTTTAGATAGGTGTAGTTGGGGATGTCCATGAACTTCACATAGCATGAACGTCCTAGGATGGCATGGTAGGTCCTGTGGAACCCGACCATCACGAAGGTAAGGGTCTCTATCCCATAATTAGTCAGATTCTCAAAGATGACGGGTAGATCGATCTACCAAAGTGCCATGGCCTGCTTTCTAGGCATGATGCCATGGAAAGGCACCCCGGTCGGCCGGATGCACGATCAGTCAATGCCCATGGCGTCGAGCGTTTCAGCGTACATAATGTTGAGGTCGCTGCCTCCATCCATTAGCACCTTGGTGAGCCACTTCGTGCCAATGATCAGGTCAACCACGAGCGGGTATCTTCTTGGCTATGGGACGTTTTTAGGGTGGTCAGTCCGATCAAAGGTTATGGCAGAATCTAACCATCGGAGGAAGGAAGGCGTGGCCGGCTCGGCTGTATAGACATCATGGTGCGCAAGCTTCTGGCGGCGCTTGGAGTCATAGGCTGCTGACCCTCTGAAGATCATGAGGCAGCCATCCAGCGTCAGAAATCCATCGTCCTTCCTATCGGCATCATCTGCTGCTGGCTTGGGCTCCTTCCTATGCTCCTCCTTCTTGGAGCCTCTAGATAAGAACCGCTTCATGAGGACACAGTCCTCATATAGGTGCTTGATGGGGAAAGCATGGTTCGGGCATGGCCCTTCGAGCAGCTTCTCGAAGTGGTCCAGGGTACCCTCGGTGGGCTTCCGACACCCCTTGTAGTCGGCAGTGGCCATGAGCGAGCCCTCGTGCCGCTGCTTGTTCTTCTTCTTGTTGGGGCGGTTGGAGTAGTGCTACCTATCATCTTGATATCATCTTGGAGTATTTGACCATCACCATGCCATCACCATTGTCATGATCTTCACCATTGCTTCATCACTTGGAGTAGTGCTACCTATCTCATAATCATCTTGATAAACTAGGTTAGCACTTAGGGTTTCATCAATTAACTAAAACCAAACTAGAGCTTTCAATCTCCCCCTTTTTGGTAATTGATGACAACCCTTATACAAAGATATGAATTAAAGTACATTTGAATCCATGTTGCTTGCCCAAGCATATTTACCATGTGTAAAGGATATGGGCAAGTTTCATGAACTCCATATGATAGCAATTGCTCCCCCTACATATGTGCTAAGAGTTTAGATTGAAGCTTTGCACATATGATTAGATAGGAAATATAGGAGACAATTTCTACCAAATGATGCTAAGGTATAATAGATGGACCTTTGAAGCGTGATACCAATCGGAGTGCACCATTATACCATCCTTAGCACCATTAGTAACTAGACATACACAAAAACTAGAATACCCCATGAGATCAATACAAATAAGGGTCTAGTTTCCATAGAATGAACATAGGTGTAGTTACTTTAGCCTATGCATGCTAGTTTTTTATTTCAACATTTAAACCTACAACTAGCATATACCACACAAGCATGGAAATTTGAAATTAAAACTTATGCCATGCAAGTAAACATATGTAATACACATTTAAATGCACCATACAAGTTCATGAGCTAGCTCCCCCTATTTGTATGCTTAAAATTTTAATTGATCCCCTTTCTTTGTCATATATTTCTCTCCCCCTTTGTTTCACTATCTTTGTACACTATTTCTCCCCCTTTGTCATCAATGACCACAAAGGCTTAAAGGATAGATAGGGTAGGATTATCAATGTCAACAATTAGCACAAAAGGTGACCTCAAATTATAGATAGGTTGGGGTGAAACCATGTGAAATGAGGTTCCCAAGTTGGTTCAATCTAGATTACATGTAAAAGATGTTTAACTCGGTTTGATCCAAGGACAAGCTTCTTCACACCTCCAAATAAGAGTTATCTTGTACCATGTTGAGTTAAACACTTATAGCTTATTTCTAGATCAAACACTAGGTTTACAAGCCCACAAACATGTCATATGCTACCACTAGATCATTTCAAACATACAAGCAATAGTGGTACCATACAAGCATCAAATTCATTTGATTTTCATGAATGAGCCTATTCAAATGTGAAATATGTCTAGATGCACTAATCATGTCCTTAGCAAGGATGTATGCCATGACAATCAACTTTTACCTTGGATTGCTCGAAGGAGAGGCATGTCATATAATTAGGGGTGCATCAACACATATTGGAGAAGTCAAGTATGTTCAATTCATTCCGTAGCTTGCAAAACCTTTTCTCATCAAGTGGCTTGGTGAATATGTCGGCAAGTTGATCTTCGGTGCCCATACTCTCTATGCAAATGTCCCCTTTTTGTTGGTGATCTCTTATGAAGTGATGGCGGACATCTATATGCTTTGTTCTTGAGTGTTGAACTAGGTTGTTGGTGAGCTTTATGGCACTTTCATTGTCACATAGCAATGGCACTTGCTTGAACTTGATTCCAAAGTCACTCAAGGTAGCCTTCATCCAAAGTAATTGAGCACAACAACTACTGGCTGAAATGTACACCGCTTCGGCGGTTGAAAGTGCTACACTATTTTGCTTCTTTGATGACCAAGATACAAGTGATCTTCCCAATAGTTGACATGTGCCCGATGTGCTCTTTCTCTCTACTTTGCATCCCGCATAATCGGAATCTAAATATCCAATCAACTCAAATCTTGCTCCTTTGGGATACAATAATCCAACATGTTGTGTATGCTTCAGGTACCTCAATATTCTCTTAGTTGCCTTCAAATGACTTTCTCTTAGTGAGGCTTGAAATCTAGCACACATGCATATACTAAACATCACATCTAGTCTTGATGCGATCACACAGAGTAGGCTTCCAATCGTAGACCGATATATCTTTTGATCCACCATGTTGCCACTAGCATCACTATCTAAGCTTCCACTTGTCCCCATTGGTGTACTAATAGCTTTACTCTCATCCATTTCAAACTTCTTGAGCATGTCCTTGATATACTTGCCTTGACTCACAAATGTGCCATTCTTCATTTGCTTGATTTGAAGACCAAGGAAGTAACTAAGTTCTCCAATCATAGACATCTCAAACTCACTTGCCATCATCTTGCCAAACTCCTCACAAAATTCTTGATTTGTTGATCCAAAGATGATATCATCAACATAGATTTGCATTACAAACAAGTCATTTCTAAGCTTCTTGGTGAAGAGAGTAGTGTCAACCTTTCCCATCTTGAATCCCTTAGAGAGTAGGAAATCCCTCAATCTCTCATACCATGCTCTAGGTGCTTGTTTCAATCCATACAAAGCCTTTCTCAACTTGAACACATGGTTGGGTTTCTTTTCATCTTCAAAACCGGGAGGTTGCTCAACATACACAAGCTCATTGATGTACCCATTTAGAAATGCACTCTTCACATCCATTTGGTATAACTTGATGTTGTGGGCACAAGCATAAGCTAACAAGATCCTAATTGCTTCCAATCTTGCAACCAGGGCATATGTTTCTCCAAAGTCAAGACCTTCAACTTGAGTGTAACCTTGAGCCACAAATCTTGCTTTGTTCCTTATTACTATCCCATCTTGATCTTGCTTGTTCCGAAAGACCCACTTAGTTCCAATCATATTATGATCCTTTGGCCTCTCAACTAAATTCCATACTTGGTTTCTTGTGAAGTTGTTTAGCTCTTCATGCATAGCATTGATCCAATCAACATCCCTTAAAGCTTCATCTATTTTCTTTGGTTCAATGGATGGCACGAATGAGAAATGCTCACAAAATGAAGCCAATCTTGATCTAGTTTGCACACCTCTTGAAATATCACCAATGATAATGTCCAATGGATGATCTCTTGCAACATTAGTTGGTTGGAGCACTTGCACTTGATTGCTTGTATTAGATTGATCACTTGGTTGAGATGATGAACTAGCCATTTGTTGATCTTGCACATTGCCATTACTAGTACTTGCTTGGATTTGATCATGAGAACCACTAGCTTGCACATTTGAGTTAGAGAGCACTTGGTTCTTATCATCTTCAACATCAATCACCTCTCTAGGCCTTAACTCACCAATGTCCATGTTCTTCATTGCATTGACCAATTGAGTGCCTCTTATATCATCTAGATTCTCATCTTCCTCTTGAGAACCATTTGTTTCATCAAACTCCACATCATGAACCTCCTCAAGAGTACCACTAGCCAAATTCTAAACTCTATAAGCTTTGCTAGTAGTGGAGTAACCAAGCAAGAAACCTTCATCACATTTCTTTTCAAACTTGCTTAATCTAGTGCCTTTCTTCAATATATAGCATTTGCAACCAAAAACCCAGAAGTATGCTATGTTGGGCTTTCTTCCATTCAATAGCTCATAAGGTGTCTTCTCCATCATGGGGTGACAATAGAGTCGGTTGCTATAGTAGCAAGCCGTGTTGATTGCTTTAGCCCAAAATGAATGACTCACATTGTACTCACTCAACATTGATCTTGCCATGTCAATCAAAGTTCTATTCTTCCTTTCAACTAAGCCATTTGATTGAGGAGTGTACTTGGCCGAGAATTGATGTCTAATTCTAAATTCATCACACAACTCATCAATTCTAGTGTTCTTGAATTCACTACCATTGTCACTTCTAACTTTCTTGATGATTGTTTCAAACTCGTTGTGAATGCCCTTGACAAATGATTTGAATGTTGCAAACACATCACTCTTGTCAACAAGAAAGAATACCTATGTGTATCTAGTGAAATCATCTACAATCACAAATCCATATTTGTTTCCACCAATGCTAGTGTATGTGGTTGGTCCAAACAAGTCCATGTGCATCAACTCAAATGCCTTAGATGTGCTCATCATGCTCTTCTTAGGATGTGTATTACCAACTTGCTTTCCAGCTTGACATGCACTACATAGTTTGTCCTTCTCAAATATGACATCTTTCAAGCCTCCAACTAAGTCATGCTTAGTCAACTTGTTCAATTGTTTCATTCCAATATGACCTAGCCTTCTATGCCATAACCAACCCATGCTAGACTTAGTGATCAAACATGTTGACAATTCAGCTTCTCTAGCATTGAAATCAACTAAGTATAGATTCTCATATCTAAATCCTTTGAATATCAAGTTAGAGCCATCTACACTTATGATCTCTACATCATCCACACCAAATATGCACTTGAAACCAAGATCACACAATTGAGCTACCAACAATAAGTTGAAGTTCAAGCTCTCTACTAGTAGCACATTGGAAATGCTCAAATCATTGGATATTGCAATCTTACCAAGCCCTTTGACCTTGCCTTTGCCATTGTCACCAATTGTGATACTATCAATCCCATTGCTCTTGCTTTCATTGATTGAATTGAACATTCTTGAATCACCGGTCATGTGTT
Source organism: Miscanthus floridulus (assembly GCF_019320115.1). Lineage (NCBI taxonomy): Eukaryota > Viridiplantae > Streptophyta > Magnoliopsida > Poales > Poaceae > Miscanthus > Miscanthus floridulus. The sequence goes on along the minus strand of NC_089581.1, from coordinate 55,781,536 downwards.
GTGTGCACCCACTATCAAGCACCCAATGCCTTTCTCTGACTTTATAATTTACCTACAAAAGAAGATCAATTCTTTTTAGGTACCCAAACTTGCTTGGGTCCTTGTAGGTTAGTCACCAAGGTCTTTGGTACCCAAATGGGCTTCTTCTTTGGGCCCACAATTGGTGTACCAATGAACTTAGCCTTCACACCATTGGCACCCTTATAAAGCATGTAACAAGAATCAAATTTGATTGAGGATACATTAGGTAGCTTGTTCTTGTTAGTCTTGCAATTTTGCTCTATATGCCCAACTTGCTTGCATCTATTGCAAACCAACCATTGCCCTTCACAAAGCTAGCTTTGGGAGTGACAAAGGCTGCCTTACCTTTCTTGGGGGTATAGCCTAATCCCTCTTTGTTGAGAGAAAATCTTTGGCTACCCAAGCACTTTAGCAAGCGGGCATCTCCACCATAGGCATTGCCTAAGGCATGAGTGAGCTCATTCACCTCCTTCTTGAGGGTCTCATTTTCCACTTTTAGTGAGTTTTCACAAGTGAGACCATCACTCAAGGGTGAAGTGGAAGTGGTAGTGCTACAAGAAGTGTTAGTGGGAGCAACAAAAATAGATTCATCAATAAGATCACATGTTAGTCCCACATCACATGATATGATCACTTGCTCCTTCTTGGCTTCCTCCACTTTGACTTGCTCAATGAGAGATGAGTGAGCCTTTTCAAGCTTAGAGTGAGCTTTGCCAAGCTTCTCATGGGCTTCCATTAGCCTCTCATGAGTAGCATTGAGCTCATCAAAGGATTGCTCAAGAAATTTTACTTTCTTGCACAATTCTTTGCACTCCTTTCTCTTCATCTCATTGCAAGCGTGCACTTGCTCACACATGTCCAAGAGCTCCTCCTTGGTGTACTCCTCATCCTCATCATCATCATCATCATCATCATCATCATCATCATCATCATTATCATTCCTACAAGAGTCACTTTCACATTCATCATCATCACTCTTATCATATTTTACCTTGGTAGGCTTTGCCATGAGACATGTCGATGGAGTGTCGAAGATGGAGAGCTTCTTGTTGATGGCGATGCTTGCTAGTGCTCTCTTGATAGATTTCTTGTCATCATCACTAGAGCTATCACCATCCGAGGAACCATCACTATCCCAAGTGACTACATAGCCTCCACCCTTCTTCTTCTTTTGGAAGGTCATTCTCTTCTCCTTCTTCTCCTTCTTTTCATTCTTATCTTTCTTGTGCTTCTTCTTCTCATCTTCATCATTATCACTATTGTAGGGAAAATTTGCTACAACATGATCGGGGCTCTTGCAATTGTAGCATCTTCTCATATATTCTTTGCTATTGGTGTGATCTCTTCTCTTTCTTGCACCATAGCCCTTCTTCTTCATGAATTTTCTCATTTTGTGCACAAATAGGGCCATGGCTTCATCATCAATGTCACTAAGATCATCATCGTCACTTGATTCTTTCTTGGACTTGCCCTTGTTCTTGGATGATGATGAGCTAGCCTTGAATGCTATACTCTTCTTCTTCTTCTTCTTCTTGTCCTCTTCTTCCTTCTTGTCATCGTTGTCATCCCCCTCCCTTTCCACATGGTATGTCTCTTGTGTCATGACATCATCTAGTACTTGGTTGGGGGTAATGTCCTTCAATCCTCCTCTTATGATGAGCAATCTTAATATCTCAAATCTTGGAGGTAAGCACATCAAGAATTGATGGGAGACATCATCATCCTTGATCTTCTCTTCTAATACCTTCAAGTTGTTTACAATGACTTGCAATCGATGGAACATCTCCAAAATGCTCTCATCTTCCTTCATCTTGAAGCTTGTCAATTTATCCTTGAGGATATACAACTTGGCACTCTTCACCACCGGTGTGCCCTCATATGTTTCCTCCAATCTCTTCCACACCTCATTTGCTCTTTCACAATCCTTGATTTGCTCAAACACCTTGGAATCAATGGCATTGTATATGGTGTTGATAGCCATTGTATTGCATTGCTTGTTGATCTTATCTTGATTGGTTGGATCATCGGGATCAATGATAGCATAGTCATTCTCGGTCACTTCCCATACTTGATCATTGATTGAACCAAGATACATCCTCATCTTTCTCTTCCAATAACCATAGCATGTGCCATCAAAGAATGGTAGTTTGCCCCCCACATGGTTGAACACACCTTGAGCCATAATTTGACACCGAGGTTGTTAAGCCTTCAATCAAATGGTGACCATGGCTCCAATACCACTTGAAAGGTCCTAATATGGCTAGAGGGGGGTGAATAGCCTATTTAAAAATCTACAAATCAACTAGAGCAATTTGATTAGTAAGACAAATAGTGAAATGCAAACTTGCTCTAGCTCTACAAGGGTTGCAAGCCACCTATCCAACAATTCTAGTTGCAATGATAGCTAGACACACAACTTGCTATGATACTACTCACTAAGAGCTCTCACTAAGCAAACTTAAATAGCAAAGCAAGCTCTCAAATCTAATTACACTAAAGAGCTTGCTACAACTAGTTTGCAAGAATATAAATGAGTGAGTAGGATAGTTATACCACCCTATAGTGGAATGAACCAATCACAAGATGAAGATTAAGCCAATCACCGGGAGAATGCAAATGACAAGAGACAACCAATTTTTCTCCCAAGGTTCACGTGCTTGCCAACACGCTAGTCCCCGTTGTGTCGACCAACACTTGGTGGTTCGGCAGCTAAGAGGTGTTTCACAAACCTCGTCCACATGATAGGACACTGCAAGAACCGACCCACAAGTGAGGTAACTCAATGACATGAGCAATTTACTAGAGTTACCTTTCAGCACTCCGTCGGGGAAGGTATAACTCCCCTCACAATCACCGAAGGCGGCCACAAACAATCACCAACCCATGCCGATCCTCCACCACTGCACCAAGCCATCTAGGTGGTGGCAACCACCAAGAGTAACAAGCGAAATCTGCAGCGCAACACAAATACCAAGTGCCTCTAGATGCAATCACTCAAGCAATGCACTTGGATTCTCTCCCAATCTCACAAAGATGATGGATCAATGATGGAGATGAGTGGGAGTGCTTTAGCTAAGCTCACAAGGTTGCTATGTCAATGAAAATGTGCAAGAGTTATGGCTTAAGCTAGCCAAGGGGCTTTAAATAGAAGCCCCCATCAAATAGAGCCGTTGGCTCAAAAAATGGGCTGACTGTGTGTCGACCAGACGCTCTGGTCACACTGCACCGGACGTAGCACCGGACGCTCCGATCGTGAATACCGGACATGTACAGTTGGCATACCGGATGTGTCTGGTAGCCCTAGACTGCTATGTGTCTAGTTCAAATCAAACTTAGCCGTTGCTGCCCCTTCTGCTGACAACCGGACGTAGAGTCACAAATGACATGATGCCGAGCCGCAGCGTCCGGTGGAGTATAGTAAGCAACCACTCCCGACTGGACACATCCGGTGGTACCGGACTGGACGCTGCCAGCGTCCGATCGGCTGCTCTACCGTCTGCTGCCTTTTTTGATTCACACCGGACGCGTTCGGTCGCTGAGTCTACCGCCAAAATACCGGACATGTCCGGTCACATACCAGACACGTCCGGTCACTCTGTAACCAGCGCGACTAACTCCTTTTTGACTCTATCTCCTTCACCCTTGGTCAAATGTGCCAACCACCAAGTGTATCACCTTGTGCACATGTGTTAGCATATTTTCACAAACATTTTCAAGGGTGTTATCACTCCACTAGATCCTAAATGCATATGCAATGAATTAGAGCATCTAGTGGCACTTTGATAACCACATTTCTATATGAGTTTCACTCCTCTTAATAGTACGGCTATCTATCCTAAATGTGATCACACTTACTAAGTGTCTTGATCACTAAAACAAAATGGCTCCTACATTTTATACCTTTGCCTTGAGCCTTTTGTTTTTCTCTTTCTTCTTTTCCAAGTTTAAGTATTTGACCATCACCATGCCATTACCATTATCATGATCTTCACCATTGCTTCATCACTTGGAGTAGTGCTACCTATCTCATAATTATCTTGATAAACTAGGTTAGCACTTAGGGTTTCATCAATTAACTAAAACCAAACTAGAGCTTTCAGCGTGGCAAAGGAAACGGATCCTTTGGACACGCTTTGTTGAGATCCATGTAGTCAACACACATTCTCCATTTCCCACTCTTTTTTGTACAAGAATAGGATTGGCTAACCACTAGGGGTGGTATACTTCCTTGATGAACCCAGCCACCAAAAGCTTCGCAATCTCATCGCCGATGACCCTGCATTTCTCCTCATCAAAGCGACACAGGCGCTGCTTCACCGGTTTAGAGCCTGGCCTGATCTTCAAGGCATGCTTGGTGACTTCTCTTGGAATGCCTGGCATGTCCAAGGGTCTCCACGCAAAGATGTCTCTATTGGCGTAGAGGAAGTTGACGAGCGGGCTTTCCTATTTGGATAAAAGCATGGTGCCGATGCACACCACTTTACACTTAGGGCCGCTAGGGTCTATGAGGACCTCCTTAGCACCCTCTATAGGCTTGAAAGACCCGACCGACTGCTTGGGGTCGAGCGCTTCTTCGACGACCTCCTCCCTACTAGTCGCATGCTCTTTGGAGGTGACAATTGCCATGACATGTTCACAGCACTCAACCTCGCACTCATAGGCGCACTAGAAGGAGGTGCCGATGGTAATGACCCCGTATGGACCCAGCATCTTCAACTTTAGATAGGTGTAGTTGGGGACGGCCATGAACTTCACGTAGCATGGACGTCCTAGGATGGCATGGTAGGTCCCGTGGAACCCGACCATCACAAAGGTAAGGGTCTCTATCCCATAATTGGTCGGATTCTCAAAGATGATGGGTAGATCAATCTACCAAAGTGGCATGGCCTGCTTACTAGGCATGATGCCATGGAAAGGCACCTTGGTCGGCCGGATGCATGATCAGTCGATGCCCATGGCGTCGAGCGTTTTAGCGTACATGATGTTGAGGTCGTTGCCTCCATCCATTAGCACCTTGGTGAGCCACTTCGTGCCAATGATCGGGTCGACCACGAGCAGGTATCTTCCTGGCTATGGGAAGCTTTCAGGGTGGTCGGTCCGATCAAAGGTTATGGCAGACTCTGACCATCGGAGGAAGGAAGGCATGGCTGGCTCGGCCGTATAGACCTCATGGTGTGCAAGCTTCTAGTGGCACTTGGAGTCTTAGGCTACCGACCCTCTAAAGATCATGAGGCAGCCATCCAGTGTTGGAAATCCATCGTCCTTCCTGTCGACATCATCTGCTGCTAGCTTGGGCTCCTTCCTATGCTCCTCCTTGTTGGAGCCTCTAGACAAGAACCGCTTCATGAGGACGTAGTCCTCATATAGGTGCTTGATGGGGAAAGCATGGTTCGGGCATGGCCCTTCGAGCAGCTTCTCGAAGTGGTTCAGGGTACCCTCAATGGGCTTCCGACGCCCCTTGTAGTTGGCAGTGGCCACGAGCGAGCCCTTGTGCCGCTGCTTATTCTTCTTCTTGTTGGGGCGGTTGGAGGCATCTTCGTCGGTGTCCTCGTCCCGCTTTGCCTTGCCCTTGGGGTGATCAAAAATTGCCTCGACCACCTCCTCACCTGAGGCATGGCTGGTGGCGATGTCGAGGAGCTCTTTGGTGGTTTATGGGCCCTTATATCCTAGCTTGTGAACCAGGGACTCGTAGGTGGTCCTGGACAAGAAAGCTCCTATGATGTCGGCGTCGGCGACGTTGGGCAGCTCGTTGCACTGCTAAGAGAAGTGCCGGATGTACCCACGAAGAGTTTCCTCAGACTTCTATCGATAGTTTTTGAGATCACATGGGTTTCTAGGACGTGCATATGTGCCCTAGAAGTTTCTCATAAAGGTCTCTTTTAGGTCCGCCCAACTTTAGATTTGGTTGGGCAGAAGGTGTTCCAACCACATTCATGTCGAATCGACCAGGAACAATGGAAGGTTACGGATAATGAAATTGTTACTATCCGCTCCACCGGCTTGGTAAGCAAGCTGATAATCCTTGAGCCATAGTCTAGGGTTTGTTTCCCTATAGTATTTTGGGATGTTGGTCGGTGGTCGGTACCACGGTGGGAAGATGGCATTGAGGATGTGTCGGCCATAGGCCTAAGGTCTTAGCAAGTTGGGGCTTGGGCTTTGGTCCTCACTACTATCATAGCATCCACCAGGATGAGGGTGGTAGCCATGGCTAGCCTCCTCCCTCTCATCACTGCAGGCACATTTATGGGCATCAAGGGTGTTACGCGCATCATGATGGACTGACACGTCCCAATTGGGTCGCTCTGAGGGCACACGTTGGCTGGCGTCGAGCTCATGTCGTCGGGATAGTGAGCACTCGGCCTGCTATGCCACCACACGCTCGAGTAGCATGCAAATCTCATGATGGGCCCTACGATCCTTGGGTGTCATGGGCTCTGGAAGCCCTTGAAGCAAGGCCGCCATGGCAGTGATGTTCTGGCTTGTCCGGGTGAAGAGTGGGAGGGCTTCTGTAACACCTCGGGTGTCTAAATATTAAAATATGACATGTCATCATATGCATTGCAAAGCATTTGGCATTTGGTGAAAACTTTGATGTGCATTTATTAAAACAAGTTTACATTTGTGTAATGAGTGTTGAATTGTATTATTTGACTCAAGTTCAAAGTTTGTCTGGGTTTTGAATTTTTCGAGAAAACCCCGCTTTTCGACATTTAAACCCTACCCTGAAAATCCATTTCAAAATCTAAGCATATTTTGGGGTTGGGCCCAAAAGAAAAAGTGTAGAGCTTGGCAAGTTATACAAAGTTTGTTTTTGGAGTTTTTCAAGTTGTTTAGAAAAATTTTGAGTAATTCAAAAAGGCGTAATTCGTTAAATTTCCCTATTCAAATTCAAAAGTTCATTTCAAAATCTAGACTGAATTAGGAGATGGTTATAAAAGCAAAGTTGTAGAACTTTTGATTTTGAACAACTTTTATCTTTGGAGATTTTTGAGTTGTTATGAAAATTTGAGAGTAATTTGAGAATTTTGGCAAATGGCAAACTTGTAATTACTGTGAACAGTGTCCACCGCCGAGGCTACACCGTCGGCGACCTTCTTCGGTGTTCCAGGCGTGCACGTGGACGTCCTCGGCTTCATGCTAGCGCGGAGACATCTCCTGCGTGGCTTCCTTGAGCTTCTGAGTCGCGTTATAAGAACCAAAACGCCGTCGTCGTCGTTCTTCTTTCTTCTCTGTTTTTCTAGTCGTCACCGCCGCAGCTCCGTCGAGCTTTTGCCATCAACCTAGCGCCGTTGCCGTCTCGACAAAGCATGCTCTAGCTTCACCGTATCTTTGCGCATCTAGCCAACCCACCAATTCAGCTAGTCTTGGTCGAGAACTCGAGTTGCATCGTCTTCTTCCTCGCGGCCGGCAATTCCTCCGCCGAGCGCGATTCGCCGTGGCCAGAGCTATACGGTGCATCTTCGTCCCTGGTTTTGGCTAATTCTGTTTCATCTCGATGCTGTAGTACTTAATCCATAGCTGGTTTCTCATTTTGATCACTGCAGTCGCCGGTACACCATCGCCGACGACGTGTTGCTCCGCCGTGATCACCGAGATCGTCGTCACGCCTCTCCGTTGCTTCTCCGACCTTGCTCCTTGCTTCAACGTGTTCGGGGTGAGCTACTGGTGCTTCCTCGACCTTTAGTTTGACCGCTACCAGGTCTATAGTCACCGGCGTAGCGCTGCCGTGTCACCGCAGTCCGCCATGGCCGACGACGAGCTAGTGTAAGGCCGTAATCAGTGCTGATAGGGACGTCAATCGATGCGCCTAGGCTTGGTGATCATTTTGGTACGTTGGCCGTCGCCGTTGATCTCACCGTCGGCGAGAAATCGCTGGTCAGAGCCGTCGCTGCCGTGGTCAACGTCGGAGGTTGAAGATGACATGTGGGACCCGTTGTCAGTGACTCAGCGTTCAAATGATTTTTCTATTTTAGATTTGAATGAATAGTGTCTGTTTTTGTTAATTTTGTGTAGATTTATTTAGAGCTCCAAAAATTATGAAAATTTTTGTGTGACCTCTCTGTGATGTATAGTATTTAAGAAAAATATGAAATAATATTTTTAGTACTTTTTGAATGTGATAAAAATTGCTCAATTTATTAATAAATGGATTTCCATGATTTTTCCAGGCTTATCTATTTATCCAAAAAAATTATGAAATTTGTTTTGCCACTTAGTTAACATGTAATGAACATGTACTAAAATTTTAAGCTCAATTAGAATAAGTTGATTTATTTCATAATTTTGAATTAAATAATTAATTCATAAAAGCAAATAGTAACCTTTAATGATTTAGGTTTTTGTTTGGACTTTTGGATTAAGTGATGACCTTGGGTCATTAGTGATGATGATCCTTGGCAATTGATGTATGTGTTATGAAAAAGATTTAGTTGTTGACTTGCAACTGTACCGCGAAGGAAAGTTGTATTCAAATTGTTAATTTTGTATCCATCATCGAGCATCATATTTAGTATTCCGCATCATGTTGAACATGGCATTGTTATTACGTGTAGTGAACAAAGGTGAAAACGTGGTAGTTAATCAAGCTATAGAGGAGGTTAATCCGTCTGTTGAGGTCGGATCGAATCCTTGTGTAACGTCGCAGGAGCCGGACTTTTCCGTCAACGAAGGCAAGCCCCGGATGCATACAACCCTACCTTGTGTTTTATAAATAAATTTCGCTTTTGCTTTCCGTTACTGCATTAAGTAATTAGGAGTTAAGTAAAAGCCTAATTGTTGCATTACCACCCTTGTTATTCCATGTTTACCATATTACCAGTTTTAAATTCGTATATGTCTAGTTTTGCTTAGCTATGCGTAGAACGATGAAAGTCAGGTGACTACCTGCCACCTGCAAGTTTTAAACGGAACATTGGTTAACTTTGTTAGCATGTGATATGGGAATGTGGAGTAATAAATCTAGACCGGGCGGACTCGGTGTGTGTGAGCCACAAGACATGGAGGTCTTGTGAGCGGGTTCTTTCCGCCTGTGTCGATTAAGGCACTGTCCGTTGTTGAATTGTATGAGGTGAGAATTTGTAGTACTAACCACATACTCCGGTAAGCCTGAACTTGGCAATTCTATTACGAGAATGGCTACTCGCGCACTGGGAGTGGAGAGATGGCGGGAATAGCGTGTACCCACGTGGCCATGGGCTGGAATGGTGGAGTACTGTGTTCTCGGGTGGCGTAGGACCCGTTCTTGTTTTAGAGGATCCTGAGGGTAGGTTGGTATATGTAGGTCGGGGACCTGCATATGTCGTGTGGTCTGGAATCCCAGCTGGGTTTAATCGGTTCGAATCGTCGTTGCTCCTCGGTTAAGGAGACTCAACTCACTGTTCATCATCGTAGAATTAATAACCAAAACTTGAATAAGGCTTGTGAAGGTGCTGGATATAAAGTTTCATGATCTCAGTGCGGATCGTGTCAGCTTTGTATATAATTCTTAAGAAGTTTTCTATATAAAGAATGTTGTTAAAAGAGCTTTTATGCAAAAGAACTTTGATCATTGTTAAAGCTATACCTTGAATCCCTGAGCCTGCATTACTGAGTTTATCAGTTAATATTTCGGATAAGTCTTGTTGAGTACTTCTGTACTCAGGGTTCGTTGACCCCTTGTTGCAGGTGAGCCTCATGAGCAGATCTATTTTGGATCGTGCTGCATGACTATCGTTCGTTCTGACGATGAGAAGTAAATGTGTGATCCTTGGGCAGGATGTTTATTTTGTGTGATAAGTTTATGTTAATTATGCCACTCCACTACTACTATGGTTTGTAATAATTATCGAACTTAGTTGTAAGGTTTGAAACAACTGGTTTGTAAACTAAGTTATCGTAAGACTTCCGCTATTTTACTCTAATGTATATATTTGAATAAATGTTGTAATACTGCAATGACTCTGTAACGTGATCCTGCTCAGAAATCGTGGATGATTCGGGGTTCCCCGAGGACACCCGACAGTCTTTTTAAGTTATTGGAAACATATGCATAAATGTCAAAGGTCGTCGGACAGTGACAGGTGCATGTGGGCCCTATAACTTAGGAGGTTCTGCCACAGAATGGTATCAGAGCGATCGTTACAAGGTTTTTGTTGTATTGTTTTACAAAAACTTCAAAATGAATTGGGATGACTAAATTTAACTTGATAATTTGGTCCAAATTGCTTCTGACTTATCTTATTTCTTTCTCACCATTCCCTATTTGATTAAAAGGTTTTTGTGTGGTGGAGTAGTAATTATACTATGCCCTATATAAAAATAAATGTTGTTTAGGTGCATTATAAACTTTGATGTTTTTGTTCGTAAGAACGATGCATGCATCATGAATAATTCACTTGTTACTTCCTTCACCTCTTAGTCTGGAATTAAGTAGTGAGTCTGGTTGGAGGAATATAATCCATCTTAGCTACTTTTTGGATTTTGATCAAATGGTCTTACTTGGATTAAATTGGCTTCCTACAGTATGGCTCGTGCCAAGATGACGCCCCGTAAGTCCACCGGACCCAAAGGAGTTCCTCGTCACCAACTTGCCCCTAGAAATGATGGTGCTAGCAGTAGCAGTACTAGGCCTGATCCCCAGGCAGAGATATTGAGGGTTTCTATGGAGTTAGCACAATCTACGAGAGATAGGGCTTTGGATGTTATACAAATAGGAGAATTACAGGGTCAATTGAGGCAGCTCACCACCGCACATAGGAACTGCGAAAGTATGTTAGTTCGTACGGTGGAAGGAAGAAATGAAGCTTGGCACAGGGAAAATGTAGCTAGAGCTAGAACTCATGAGCTAGAATTCTATGTAGACGATTTAGAAGAACATAATACATATCTACATGAGGAAGTTCATAGGCTTAGCAATCTACTAAATCCGAATCATGAGCCTCAAGCTGATGCCATGGACCCCGGTGTCATCCTTGCCGATGATGATGAATCAGGAGAGGAAGAAGAAGAAGATCCTGAAGAATTAGTAATGATCGATGAAAGCGATGATGAAGGCGGTAATAATTCCAGAATGGATACCGAGCCTGAAGTTTGAAGAAATTGAGGAAAAGAGTAGAGTTGTATAATAGTAGCTCTAGCTAAGTTATGTAGTTTTGTTCTCGTACTCGTGGGTTTGTTTGTACATTAGTAAACTCTATGTAAGGTGTCTAGAGTAAGCTTTGGTACAATTCAATAAAGACATGTGAATAAAGTTTGGTTTGTTATGAGCAGATGCGTCGTACACGGGGTTCGTTTATTCCGGGAACTTCACAAGATGAGGACGGTATTCCAGATCCGCCACCAGTTCCAACCAATTTAGCTGATGCTATAACTGCACTTGTCAATGTGACTGGCTGAAAATTCTCGTTTGCTTCATGAGATGGCTCAGAGTAATCAGAATCAGATGTACGGAAACCGTGGACGCCACCATAACCGACAGGAGGCTACATATGTTGATTTTACAGACACAAGACCCCCGGTGTTCACCAAGGCAGATGAACCATTGGAGGCTGATGACTGGCTTCGAACCATGGAACAGAAATTTGACCTTATCCCATGCACGGAGTATCAGAAACCTACATTTGCCGCCCAACAACTTAGAGGAGCAGCAAGTGCTTGGTGGGCAAACTTAGTGGCTATGCAACCAGCTGGCATTCCAATAACTTGGGCTGAGTTCCGTACAACCTTCAGAGCCCATTATATTCCCGAAGGAGTTATGGCTATGAAGCTAGATGAATTCCTTGCTTTGAAACAAGGAGATCAAACCGTGATGCAGTATGTGGGAAGATTTAATCATCTGTCCCAATATGCATCCGAACATGTCAATACTGATGCCAAGAAGAAGAGGTGGTTTATGAGAGGCCTGAATACCAAGTTGCAGACTATGATGACCACTTGCACCAATGTTACTTACCATGAGGCAGTAAATATTGCAATTGCTTCAGAGTCAAAGTATCGGCAGCATAAGGAGCTCAAAAAGAAAAAGAGTGTGCCGTCTGGATCTTTTGGGGGAAATCAGAAGAGGCAGAGGGTGATTTATCATCCAGTACAGCATAATCGTCCTCCTTATCGTCCGCCGCAGTTCCAAGCTGGGCAACAGTCAAATGTCCGTCCTGCTATAACATATCCGAGTTCACAGTCAACCAATGCTCCTGGTGGCAATGCTCCAACATCCCAGGGTCACAACTATCCGTGCTACAATTGTGGAAGGACTGGTCATTTCTCCAGGGAATGTCCATATCCTAGGCAGGCTAATCAAAATTATCAGAAGGCTCCTGCCAATCAACAACAGGGTCAGGCACCAAACAAGAACCACAATCAGAATGCTTAGAAGGGCAAAGATGAGAGGAAGACAGGACAGGTGTTCTATATTCAAGCTGGAGAAATTCCGGAAGGGGAGCCAGTGATGATGGGTATGTTTCCTGTTGCCAATCACCCTGCAGTTATACTTTTTGATTCTGGCGCATCGCATTCATTCATCAATAGAACATTTGTCGTGAAGCATGAAATTTCAATTGGGGCAACAAAGGAAAGTTTCTTTATACAGTCGCCCGGGGGACGTCTGTGTACTAAGGAAATGGTATACCAGGTACCCGTAAACCTGGGTGGGCATATTTTTCCCACTACCATGATTATCCTTAAGGATCAGGATATAGATGTAATCTTGGGAATGAATTGGATGTACCAGCATAAGGCTGTTATAGATGCTTTGAATAGGACCTTAAGAGTGAGTTTGCCTGATAATAATTCTCAACTTCTTATCCAACTTCCAACCCTAAGAAAATCAGTGGGCAAGATTTGTGCAACTGCTGTCAAAGAGATTAGAGATATTCCGGTAGTGTGTGAATTTCCGGATGTGTTTCCTGAAGATTTACCCGGTCTACCACCTGATAGGGATGTACAGTTCAATATAGAGTTACAACCTAGAACAGCTCCGATTTCTCGGAGAGCTTATAGGATGCCACCTAAGGAATTGGCCGAGTTGAAAACTCAGTTACAAGAATTGATTGAGAAAGGGTTTATCCAACCTAGTTCTTCACCTTGGGGATGTCCGGCAATTTTTGTGAAAAAGAAAGATGAGACTTTGAGGTTATGTGTCGACTATCAGTCCATTGAATGAAGTGACCATCAAGAATAAGTATCCATTACCTTCGGATAGATCTGCTTTTTGATCAATTGGCCAGAGCCAAAGTTTTCTCCAAGATAGATTTGAGATCAGGATATCACCAAATCAAGATAAAGCCTGAAGATATTCCCAAAACGGCATTTACCACAAGATATGGATTATATGAATACTTGGTAATGTCTTTTGGTTTGACAAATGCTCCAGCTCATTTCATGTATCTAATGAACTCAGTATTCATGCCTGAGCTAGACAAGTTTGTAGTGGTGTTTATTGATGACATTTTAGTATATTCCAAGAATAAGAAAGAACATGCGGAACATCTCAGAATTGTTCTGACCCGCTTGAGAGAACATCAACTATATGCCAAGTTCAGCAAGTGTGATTTTTGGCTTAAGGAAGTGCAATTTCTTGGACATGTCTTGTCAGCCGAAGGAGTTGCAGTTGATCCCAGCAAAGTGAAAGATGTGCTTGATTGGAAACCGCCAGCCACAGTTCATCAAGTTCGGAGTTTTCTGGGTCTGGCGGGATATTACCGTCGGTTTATTCCAGATTTCTCAAAGATATCAAAGTCCATAACTGAATTGTTGAAGAACCAAGTTAAGTTTGTCTGGTCATCAGATTGTGAGAAGGCTTTCCAGACTTTGAAGAGACTGTTAACCACTGCACCAGTATTAGCCCAACCTGACATCGAGAAGCCATTTGATGTTTATTGTGATGCTTCAGGTATTGGTATTGGATGTGTGTTGATGCAAGAAGGCCGAGTCATTGCCTATGCATCTAGGCAACTTAAGCAACATGAAGAACACTATCCGACTCATGACTTGGAGTTAGCAGCTGTGGTTCATGCTCTGAAGATTTGGCGGCATTACCTGCTTGGTAATACATGTCATATGTATACAGACCACAAAAGCTTAAAGTATATCTTCACTCAGTCAGAGTTAAACATGCGACAAAGAAGATGGTTAGAACTGATTAAGGATTATGATTTGGAAGTACATTATCACCCTGGTAAAGCAAATGTAGTTGCAGATGCCCTCAGTCGCAAAGGTTATTGCAATTGTCTGACAGTGAGAACAATGGGTTTGAATTTATGTCAAGAAATGGAAAAGCTGAATGTAGAAGTAATTCAACAAGGAAGTTTGACCAACATAATTGTTGAAGCCACTATTCGAGATCAAGTTATTGCTGCTCAGAAGGAAAACAAGGGTATAGCCCATATCAAGGAAAGAGTCAAGAATGGAAAAGCGGAATGCATTAGTATTGACAATGAAGATGTGTTATGGTTCAAGGATCGCCTGGTGGTACCAAAAGTTCCTGAGTTGCGGCAGTCAATTCTAGATGAGGCACATGCTACTAGGTTATCAATCCATCCGGGAAGTAACAAGATGTACCATGACTTGAAGCAAAGATTCTGGTGGACTAAAATGAAAATAGAGATTGCTAGATACATAGCAAAGTGTGACACTTGTCAAAAGGTGAAAGCTATACATTTGAGATCTGCTGGTGAATTACAACCATTACCTATTCCATCTTGGAAGTGGGAGGACATAAGTATGGACTTTATTGTTGGTCTACCCAAGACATCAAAGGGATTTGACTCAGTATGGGTTATTGTAGATCGACTCACTAAGTCAGCACATTTTCTTCCAGTCAAGACAATATATCCCACGATCCAATATGCCAAGATGTATTTAGCAAGAATCATGAGTCTCCATGGAGTACCCAAGACTATTGTGTCAGATAGAGGTACACAGTTTGTCTCCAACTTTTGGAAACAATTGCATTCTTCATTGGGTACCAAACTTCTGTATAGTACAGCTTATCATCCGCAGACTGATGGACAGACTGAAAGAGTTAATCAAGTGCTTGAAGATATGTTAAGGTGTTGTGTCCTTAACTATTCCAATAAGTGGGATGAATGCTTACCTTTGGCCGAGTTCTCATACAACAATAGTTATCAGGAAAGCATTAGAATGGCTCCATTTGAAGCACTCTATGGTCGTAGATGCAGGACATCATTGAGTTGGTCTGAGCCTGGAGAAAGAAGATTCTTTGGAGTTGACCTTGTGAAAGAAACAGAAGACAAGGTTAGGCAAATACAGAGTAATTTGAAGATAGCTCAATCCCGACAAAAGAGTTATGCGGATAGAAGACGGAGACCATTGGTATTTACCAAAGGAGATTTTGTATATCTGAAAGTATCACCAATAAAGGGAGTTAACCGTTTTGGTGTTAAAGGAAAGTTGGCGCCTCGATATATTGGACCATATCAAATTTTGGAGAGGTATGGAAAAGTGGCATATCGTTTGCAATTACCTGAACATCTCGCAGCTGTGCATGATGTGTTCCATGTTTCTCAATTGAAGAAGTGTCTCCGAGTGCCTGAACAGAATGTTGAAGTTGAAGGAGTGGAACTAGAACCGGATTTAACTTATTCCGAATATCCTATCCGAGTGTTAGATCAGAAAGATCAGTGTTACTCGAAGAAGGACAATCAAGTTCTACAAAATACAATGGAATCAACATTCAGAAGAGGAAGCTACTTGGGAATCAGAAGATTACTTATTAGAAAAGTTTCTAGAATTTCTAGCGTCAATATAGAATAGAGTAATGTTATTTGAGTTCGGTAGTACAAATTGTGTTTTGTAAAGGGACCTCAGCTGTTTTATGGACAGAGTTTGTATGTGTTCTCGCGACACATTTCCTTTTCCATTACTTACCCTATGGCTTTGAATCTCGGGGCGAGATTTCTTTTAGGGGGAAGGATTGTAACACCTCGGGTGTCTAAATATTAAAATCTGACATGTCATCATATGCATTGCAAAGCATTTGGCATTTGGTGAAAACTTTGATGTGCATTTATTAAAACAAGTTTACATTTGTGTAATGAGTGTTGAATTGTATTGTTTGACTCAAGTTCAAAGTTTGTCTGGGTTTTGAATTTTTCGAGAAAACCCCGCTTTTCGACATTTAAACCCTACCCTGAAAATCCATTTCAAAATCTAAGCATATTTTGGGGTTGGGCCCAAAAGCAAAAGTGTAGAGCTTGGCAAGTTATACAAAGTTTGTTTTTGGAGTTTTTCAAGTTGTTTAGAAAAATTTTGAGTAATTCAAAAAGGCGTAATTCGTTAAATTTCCCTATTCAAATTCAAAAGTTCATTTCAAAATCTAGACCGAATTAGGAGATGGTTATAAAAGCAAAGTTGTAGAACTTTTGATTTTGAACAACTTTTATTTTTGGAGATTTTTGAGTTGTTATGAAAATTTGAGAGTAATTTGAGAATTTTGGCTGAATGGCAAACTTGTAATTACTGTGAACAGTGTCCACCGCCGAGGCTACACCGCCGGCGACCTTCTTCGGCGTTCCAGGCGCGCACGTGGACGTCCTCGGCTTCGCGCTGGCGTGGAGACGTCTCCTGCGTGGCTTCCTTGAGCTTCTGAGTCGCGTTATAAGAACCAAAACGCCGTCGTCGTCGTTCTTCTTTCTTCTCTGTTTTTCCAGTCATCACCGCCGTAGCTCCGTCGAGCTTTTGCCATCGACCTAGCGCCGTTGCCGTCTCGGCAAAGCATGCTCCAGCTTCGCCGTATCTTTGCGCATCCAGCCAACCCACCAATTCGGCTAGTCTTGGTCGGGAACTCGAGTTGCATCGTCTTCTTCCTCGCGGCCGGCAATTCCTCCGCCGAGCGCGATTCGCCGTGGCCAGAGCTATACGGTGCATCTTCGTCCCTGGTTTTGGCTGATTCTGTTTCGTCTCGATGCTGTAGTACTTAATCCATAGCTGGTTGCTCATTTTGATCACTGCAGTCGCCGGTACACCATCGCCGACGACGTGTTGCTCCGCCGTGATCACCGAGATCGTCGTCACGCCTCTCCGTTGCTTCTCCGACCTTGCTCCTTGCTTCAACGTGTTCGGGGTGAGCTACTGGTGCTTCCTCGACCTTTAGTTTGACCGCTACCGGTCTGTAGTCACCGGCGTAGCGCTGCCGTGTCACCGCGTCCGCCATGGCCGACGACGAGCTAGTGTAAGGCCGTAATCAGTGCTGATAGGGACGTCAATCGATGCGCCTAGGCTTGGTGATCATTTTGGTACGTTGGCCGTCGCCGTTGATCTCACCGTCGGCGAGAAATCGCTGGTCAGAGCCGTCGCTGCCGTGGTCAACGTCGGAGGTTGAAGATGACATGTGGGACCCGTTGTCAGTGACTCAGCGTTCAAATGATTTTTCTATTTTCAGATTTGAATGAATAGTGTCTGTTTTTGTTAATTTTGTGTAGATTTATTTAGAGCTCCAAAAATTATGAAAATTTTTGTGTGACCTCTCTGTGATGTATAGTATTTAAGAAAAATATGAAATAATGTTTTTCAGTACTTTTTGAATGTGATAAAAATTGCTCAATTTATTAATAAATGGATTTCCATGATTTTTCCAGGCTTATCTATTTATCCAAAAATTATGAAATTTGTTTTGCCACTTAGTTAACATGTAATGAACATGTACTAAAATTTTGAGCTCAATTAGAATAAGTTGATTTATTTCATAATTTTGAATTAAATAATTAATTCATAAAAGCGAATAGTAACCTTTAATGATTTAGGTTTTTGTTTGGACTTTTGGATTGAGTGATGACCTTGGGTCATTAGTGATGATGATCCTTGGCAATTGATGTATGTGTTATGAAAAAGATTTAGTTGTTGACTTGCAACTGTACCGCGAAGGAAAGTTGTATTCAAATTGTTAATTTTGTATCCATCATCGAGCATCATATTTAGTATTCCGCATCATGTTGAACATGGCATTGTTATTACGTGTAGTGAACGAAGGTGAAAACGTGGTAGTTAATCAAGCTATAGAGGAGGTTAATCCGTCTGTTGAGGTCGGATCGAATCCTTGTGTAACGTCGCAGGAGCCGACTTTTCCGTCAACGAAGGCAAGCCCCGGATGCATACAACCCTACCTTGTGTTTTATAAATAAATTTCGCTTTTGCTTTCCGTTACTGCATTAAGTAATTAGGAGTTAAGTAAAAGCCTAATTGTTGCATTACCACCCTTGTTATTCCATGTTTACCATATTACCAGTTTTAAATTCGTATATGTCTAGTTTTGCTTAGCTATGCGTAGAACGATGAAAGTCAGGTGACTACCTGCCACCTGCAAGTTTTAAACGGAACATTGGTTAACTTTGTTAGCATGTGATATGGGAATGTGGAGTAATAAATCTAGACCGGGCGGACTCGGTGTGTGTGAGCCACAAGACATGGAGGTCTTGTGAGCGGGTTCTTTCCGCCTGTGTCGATTAAGGCACGTCCGTTGTTGAATTGTATGAGGTGAGAATTTGTAGTACTAACCACATACTCCGGTAAGCCTGAACTTGGCAATTCTATTACGAGAATGGCTACTCGCGCACTGGGAGTGGAGAGATGGCGGGAATAGCGTGTACCCACGTGGCCATGGGCTGGAATGGTGGAGTACTGTGTTCTCGGGTGGCGCGGACCCGTTCTTGTTTTAGAGGATCTGAGGGTAGGTTGGTATATGTAGGTCGGGGACCTGCATATGTCGTGTGGTCTGGAATCCCAGCTGGGCTTAATCGGTTCGAATCAGTCGTTGCTCCTCGGTTAAGGAGACTCAACTCACTGTTCATCATCGTAGAATTAATAACCGGAACTTGAATAAGGCTTGTGAAGGTGCTGGATATAAAGTTTCATGATCTCAGTGCGGATCGTGTCAGCTTTGTATATAATTCTTAAGAAGTTTTCTATATAAAGAATGTTGTTAAAAGAGCTTTTATGCAAAAGAACTTTGATCATTGTTAAAGCTATACCTTGAATCCCTGAGCCTGCATTACTGAGTTTATCAGTTAATATTTCGGATAAGTCTTGTTGAGTACTTCTGTACTCAGGGTTCGTTGACCCCTTGTTGCAGGTGAGCCTCATGAGCAGATCTGTTTTGGATCGTGCTGCATGACTATCGTTCGTTCTGACGATGAGAAGTAAATGTGTGATCCTTGGGCAGGATGTTTATTTTGTGTGATAAGTTTATGTTAATTATGCCACTCCACTACT
Organism: Miscanthus floridulus; assembly: GCF_019320115.1. NCBI lineage: Eukaryota > Viridiplantae > Streptophyta > Magnoliopsida > Poales > Poaceae > Miscanthus > Miscanthus floridulus. Next base: position 55,762,315 of record NC_089581.1, on the reverse strand, counting down.
ACTATGGTTTGTAATAATTATCGAACTTAGTTGTAAGGTTTGAAACAACTGGTTTGTAAACTAAGTTATCATAAGACTTCCGCTATTTTACTCTGATGTATATATTTGAATAAATGTTGTAATACTGTAATGACTCTGTAACGTGATCCTGCTCGGAAATCGTGGATGATTCGGGGTTCCCCGAGGACACCCGACAGTCTTTTTAAGTTATTGGAAACATATGCATAAATGTCAAAGGTCGTCGGACAGTGACAGGTGCATGTGGGCCCTATAACTTAGGAGGTTCTGCCACAGCTTCGTCATCCTCCGGTCATGTCACGAGCCACAACATGTGCATGGCCACCCTCTTCATGGCGCTCGATCTCTCACTCAAGCTCTGCATGTTCCTGCTTGAGCTAGAGTCATGCTTCTTCAAGCTCTTGGTGTTGTGCCCTCAGCTACTCTAGCCATAGGCGAGGTGGGGTCCTTGTATCCCCCTTGACCTCATCATCGAGGTTGTCTATTGGGGTAGCCCCTCCATTGTGGATGCTTTTGATGTATTCCTAGAGGATACCTACCATGAAACATTCTCACGAGGGGTGATGGCTCCCTCTGCTAGAGTCAGAGTCGGAGGGTGACTCTGATTCTCTCTCGAGAAGCTCATGGGAAGATTCTGCGATGTATTCGGTCATCCCCTCAAACTCATCATTCGTTGGGGATGGGGGTGTGCGGTGCACCATAAGGTGACCAACGGTCTCTATGGCATTGCGTAGACTAAACGGGAGCACTGTCGGGGTGCTCCGGATAAGGTATTCTAGCGAGAGCGGCTCTCCTCCGCTAAGCTATGTCATGACGTTGGTGAATGAGAAGGTGAGGCGGCGCAAGTCCTCCTAGGATGGTCGGGGTCCTAGGAAGGTGCCGAGCTGGCGCTCTAGCCTCCCATAATTGAAGCTGAGGAGCTGGTCGCTCCTGGGGGCGCAGGCCTCCGGTGCGTGCAGCTATAGCTCCTCAAGCACCTCAATGATCGTGTCAAGGCTGGTGGAGTGGAGAGGCTAGATGGTGGTGGGAACCTGCGCCAACTCTACCTCCATCGTAATGATGAAGTCCAGGTTCCCGAAGCACACGTGGGCGCCCTGGACCCAGCTGATGCCATGACTAGCCATCTAAGGCCTGATGTGGACGTCGAGACACGCAAAAAGCCCCTACCTCGGTGTTTTCAGACGCACCCAACTCTCAGTGTTTATGGACCATCGATGAGTAAATTTATATTTACGCATCTGGCTCGGATGGTGTGCTCGGAGGACATAAGGGTTTATACTGGTTTGGGTGGAACGTCCCTATGTCCAGTTCGCTGTTGCTCGTGTTACCGGCACTTAGTTTGCAGTAGGGGTTACAAACAGGATAGAGAGGGAGAGGATCCCAAGTCTATGGTGGAAGGAGTGAATAGGTGCTGAGAGCTCGCTTGCCGCTCAGTCGTGTGCTCTTGTTGTGCTCTTGTGTCCAGATCCCCCATTTCATGAGGCGCCCTGCTTTCCCTTTTATAGGCGAAGGGAAAGCACGGGTTACAGAGGAGGAAAAGGAGAAGAACAAGAGAGAGAAGAAGGCTTCTAGGGTTGCTGGGTCCTTCTTCTCCTTCATGCGGGTCCCGTCGATCCTATAGATGTCAATAGGGATGGCTCCATGTCGTGGCCCTATTCGTCACTGGCGCCATGCACAGGCGTCAACTGCCAGTCATGGCATTTCACTCTATCCTAGCGAACGTCGTGGTGAACTAACACGCCTATCGGCATCCGTACGAGGATTAGGCAGAACTGCACCGGCACACCTGACACTGTTCTTGATGTGAATCCCCAGGTATGGCCCATCATGGCCACGGGTTACATCGAGGTGTGCTAGCCTCTTCTCTGGCGTTAGAGTTTTGACCCAAGCCCATACGCTTGGACCTGGAGTGGTTGGCGGTGGTATAGGTCCCCGTCTGATGAGACGGAACCTGCGTCCTCGAGGTCGGGCGAGACGGAGACTACGGCCTTGAGGTCAGGCGAGACGGAACCCGAGTCCTTAGGGTCGGGCGAGATGGAGCCTGTGGCCTTGGGCGAGACGGAACCCACGTCCTTGGGGTCGGGCGAGACGGAGCCCATGACCTTAAGGTTGGGTGAGACGGAGCACGCGACCTTGGGCGAGACAGAACCCGCGTCCTTGGGGTCGGGCGAGACGGAGCCCGCAGCCTCGAGGTCGGGCGAGACGGAGCCCGTGGCCTTAGGGTCAGGCGAGACCTTTTAATACGTCTCAAGCCATCCGAGGAAGTCAGCGTGGGCGCTAACTTCCTTGCTTTGGGTATCCCTAATATCGATACCCGACGGTAGCGTTCTCCACGTTAAGGGCCTAGGTCCACCCATCGGATAAATAGTAATCAACCAAATGTGTTTGACGTAGAATCCAATGGTGAACAACTAGGTGGTAAAAGGATTTAAGGTGAGCGATATTTTTCTATTCTTTCACTCTTTTATAGCGTATGTATAGATAGATAGATACTCAAAAATAGTTCCAAAACATCTTATTTATACAACATGAACATATACAACATCACATGTATGCTACATAAACATCATATGTATCTCACAGAATATAGGAAATAATAGAAAAACATGAAAATGAAAAAACAATTAGTTAGAGTACAAGTAAAGAAGAAGGAAAAAAGGGAAATAAAAATGAGTCATGTGATGAAATATACATAACAAAATAAAACAAATGAATAACTTAATAGGAAACAAAATTAATAAAATATATAGCAAACCATAAGGGAAAGAAAAACGATAAAATGGAAAAAGGCCTAATAAAGGAAAGTAAAAAAAGAACATAACGTTGAAAAAATTTAAAAATTTCTCAAATAGAAATAAAAATAAAAATAAAAGATAGAATCAAACGTAAGGAAAAACAATAAAAAAGAAAAATCCACATAATAGATGAAAATAAAATAGAACATCACGTGAATACTACTTAAACAAGCTAAAATACACCACATAACATCTTGAGTACTAGATAAATAATCAAATATACATAGTGAAACATGACATTTATACTATACAATATATGAATGCATTAGAATATCCAATGAAACACCTCATGAATATAATGTGAATAGTTGAAATATGCCATAGAACATCACATGGACACTACACGAACATCGAATGTATTTTATGGAATATAGAAAATAAAAAGTAAAACATGAAAAATAAAAAAAATAAAATTTTTGAGTAAAATACATCGTGGAAAAACCTATACACATGATTACATGGTCCGGTTATAACCCTGACCTACCCCTAAACCAGCCCACGACAAACCGTATAGGGAGAAACCGAGCGGGTTGGTTTGCGACGGTTCCACACCGCTCAACCCGACGAGGTCTTTGATACTTCAGAGACGGCTTGTAGTAAGACGTGTTTCAGATAATATGTCATCAGTGACGAGTATATTGGATGAGCGACAGTTGACTAACTTTTCAGAGACGGTTCTCTTTTCATCCGTCTGTACTACTTAGGTCCCGTTCGCTTGGCTGAAATTGGTTGAAAAATAAGCCAAAGCTGAATTATTGTGAGAGAAAAACATTATTCCGACTAAAAAACAAGCCAAACAAGTCGGTTTTTAAGGTTAGCCGAACGGAGCCTTTATCTGTGACGTTGTCTAAAATACTGTCTCTGGTACACGCGTTTCCTTTGTTGCTTTCTAGCGTAGTGCGACGCCGACGAAATAGTCGGGCGACGTGCCCAGCGCCGCTTGACAGCGTACCCCGTGCGCACCAACGGAGGGCAGCGGCACAGCTTCGAGGTCCTGTCCAACGCGTGCGCTCGCGTGGTCGGCGGCAGGCGCCGTGGCCACGCACGGGGAGGAGCCGGCCTGGTCGTCCTGTGTTAGCGTCTCTAGCAAAAACTGCGTACGGACCGGCTCGAGGCGGGCGCGGTGTTGCCTATGACGCCAGGAGCGGGCGAATGGGGAGGATAAGAAGGAAACCGGCACCGATGGGACCCGTGGGTTGGAAACCGTAGGCAGATAAATCTTGCGGGTTGGGTTGGGTTTTATCCAAAAACTGGATAAACCGGCTCATGAACAGGCCTAGTGAAACATCCCATACATATTATGCGAACACCAAATTAAAAATAATTAGTAATTTATTATAAGAGAAGAAAAATAAAATTTATAAGAAAATGAAAATGAAAAGAACAACAATAAATATCAACGGAGAAGCTATGAAAAAAAATAAGACTTGTAATAATAAATAAACAAAACTAGATAGAAGAATAAAAGAAACAGTGAAACGTACGTACGCGTGCTTAGGATGTAGGGATGAAAACGGTATGGATATTTTTCAACCGTATTCGAAGCCGAATCCGTTTAAATGGGTTGAGATCTGTCCGTATCCGAGTCCGGATATCCAACATCCGATACCGTATCCGTATCCGAATACTCAAATCGTATATTTATGATGTCGATATCCAATCATATCATATCCAACATAGTTGACACTATCCGTATTCGAATCCGAATCCGGATAGAAATATGAAAACAAATGTAATATCGGTGATATCCGTCCGTATCCGATGCGTTTTAATCCCTACTAGCATGGATGTGGAAGGATAGGAATCGGACACTAGACACGTATATAACCTATATTAATTAAATTACCGTATCAGAGTCGGACACTGGACACGTAATAAACCTAATAAAATTACCTGAGGCTAGGTATTCCGATCCGAAGCGGATCAGAGTCGTGCATCGAAATAATACATTATACTCAGGTCCCAGGGTGCTGGCGTTCTTTTTCAATCGTTGCGTGCATTGCATTGGTGAGAACGATCGATCGAGATACAAAGTTTTTGCAATAAGCCGCCATCATCATCGTGGTCGTCATCATCATTGTGATAAGGAACGTAAACTAGATCATGATGGAATGCATTATTGGTCGATCCACGGAGGAAGACTTGCTAGGCGAGCTGCCCAGCGATGTCCTAGTGTCAATCCTGGAGAAGCTCAGCCTCCGTGACGCGGTCAGGGTCGGGGTCCTCTCCCGGCGATGGCGGTGTCTTCCCGCTCTGCTCCCGAGGCTTGCCCTGGATATCGCCGCCTTCTTGCCAAGCGATGCACGCGACTTGGACGACCACGATGACATCTTATCCGAAGCGGGAGATAAGCTGGCTGACGTGGCGACGGCGCTGCTAGAGTCTAGGAGGACGCCGGCTGGTGGCAATGATAATAATCTCGACGTCCACACCACGACTCTTGACATGAGATTCTATCTTAGACACAACTACATGTCCTTGGGACGCCTACTCGACGCCGCCGTCGCCGGCGGCAAGGTGCACGCCGCCGAGTTGACGATCACGACGACATGCCGCCGCTCGTTAGACAACGACGACGACTACGAAGATACTGAGCGCTCTCTGGTCGGGTACGGCCGGCGTTTCAGGGCTCTCTTCGATGCCTGACCAGCAGCTTTCGGAGCTGTGACCCAGCTCACCCTGGAGAAGATGAGCCACGGCAAGCCTGACTCGGACGACATTATTCTCACTACCTGTACAGGGCTCGAGAAGCTGTCCTTGCATAACTGCGGCCCCGGGGTCGGTGCGTTGTGGGACGTGCAGCACGCACGGCTCAAAGACATCAGGATCTGCCTGTGCGCCATCCGTGGCGTCAAGCTCGTATGGCTTCCCAGATTGGAGCGCTTCACTTTGCAGGGCTGGCTCTTCACGACTGAGAAGCTTGTATCCTTGGGTCATGTTCCACGCCTCACTACTGTCACCTTGTCTGAAGACATCGGCCATAACGAACAGACTCTCAAGTTAAGCTGCATCCTTACCAACAACACAGCACTTAGGGATCTATATACCCTTTACTTCAGAGACAGTAACGTAGGTGTAGTACGTCTTAAGTTTCTATATACCCTTTATTTGTTTCTTTGCAAAATAAATACATATACATACTCTAGTACTAGTTATTAGCAGTAGCACGGTGCGTTTTTTCCCCAAAATAATAACAATAGTATGTACTGTACGTCTGTGACGAAGCTAGAAAAAATTTAGGAAGCGCTGAACAAAAGATTAGATGTTTTTTTATCTTTTCTTAACCTTAGCCCCTTCTACCTAATACATATATGCATAAAATTTTAAGGGAGGACTTAGAGGAGCTCCACGTGCCCAAAATCGGTATGGGAGGCTAGAGCCCCAGCCCCACCGCTGGCTCTGTCGCTGCTGTACGTGGTTTTCCTAATCAACTTATATATTATTAATAATTGCTTTGGCTTTATTAATCTGTACAGATCTGGGTTCAACCAGAAACGTCAAGACGTCTGACAAATGTGTTTAATTAGCAACCTCAAGAACTTAAAGACCCCTAATGTCCACCGGGAGAGTGGCCTTGCTTGGATCATGTTCCTCCTGCAGTCTGCACCACACTTAGAGGAACTCTACGTTAAGGTATTATCTTGTCTAATACATACACACGTCCGTTTTTTTAATGCAATTAATACCGGAACTACTAGCACCCGGACGTCCGATATGTACGCTAGCGTCTAGACGCTCGCGCAGTCCATTTTTTTGTATGCAATTAATACTGGAACTACTAGCGTCCGGACGACGTCCGATCCGGGCGCTAGCGTCCGGACACTTGCGCAGCTGCCCTGCATGTGCACAAGTCCGCAACCAAACCGCTCCCCACACGCATGCATGTGAGCCGCTTCCATCGGATGCCTCCACGCACGCCCCGACACGCCCACACCTCGCGCTCCCGCACCTCATCCACATCTCCATCCGTTTGCCTCGCCCCCGCAGGAGATCCCACTGCGCCGCCCGTCCCCTAGCCATCCCACCGCGCCGGCCATCCCCCATCCCGCCGCGCCGCCCGTCCCCTGTGATTTTTTAACACTTTTTGTAAACTAATTTTAAATCTAACACTGTTTTATTTTTTCTAAAACTAACACTTTTTCCCGCGCCTATTTCCCAGGTGCGGCGAAACACCTGTGCCGCGCCATGCATGGTGGCGCGGCGAGAGGGATGATGTGGCGACGACTGGGGCGCTGACCGGTGACGTGGCAGGGTCTGCCGCGCCACCGATCTTGGTGCGGCAGTGACACGCCCTGATCGGTGGCGCGGTAGAACCGGCTAAAGGCCCGCGGCCCAGTCCTGCAGCGCCACGCCCTGCCCACCGCATGCACGCTTGCACCCGCCCGCGTCTACCGGCTGTCACGTCTAGCCGCCTGCCTATCGCACCCGCCGCGCCAGCCCGCATGCCCGCCATGCGTGCCCGCCGTCGCCTGTGCCCGCCTGCCCGCCATGCCCACCGCGCCTACCACCGCCCTCACTACCGCGCCACCGTCCTCACTGCAGCGCCCGCGACTGTCGCCGCCGCCCTCACTGCCGCGCTGTACACTGCTCCCAACTGTCGCACACCCTTCTCTCTATCCTGTGTCCACTCGCCGCCGCGAGGACGAGCGCCACTGTCACGAGGTACTCCCCTAGTGTATTTGTTGATTGAATCAACATTGTTAGTATAGTAAGTTCATAAAATAAATAAAGTTAGTACAATTAGTAAAGTATAGTTAGTATAGTTAGTAAAGTTAGTTAGTTTAGTTAGTATAGGCAATATAGTAAGTTAGTATAGATAGTAAAGTTAGTTAGTTTAGTTAGTACAATTAGTGAGTCTAGTTATACATTGTATTTAGTATAATTAGTTGTAGTAGTTAGCCTTGTATAGATGTTAATATTAGATTAGTTAGTATAGTTATAGTTAGAATATGTATTAATATTACTATGGACATTACGTACGACGATTTTGATGACTTGATGAAGTTTCTTGAAATGCTTTTGTAGATGGATTGTTGTGTTAGAGTTTTTTACGGAGAAAGTGTTAGGAGAGAAGATGGTATGTTTGCGGATATGGAAGAAGAATTAGAATGGTTTGATAAACCTCCTAGCTTCAATGACCTTTCTGTCCGTTTGAATGCAAAGTTTGACGGTGATTTCACACTGAAGGGGAGGTTTGATACTGGGAAGACTAGGGCACACTATGTCCTCATGCCCTTGCGCGACCCTACTCACTAGTCCTGCTACACTTGGGTGCTCCAAGATTCCAATGTGCTCATGGCTAAGGTGGTGGTGGAGAATGAGTACTGGATGCAGGGTGTCCTGGACAGGCCGTCCATTGACGGTGTTGGAGGCAATGAGCAAGAATTAGGGGTCGAAGGGGAAGCAGCTCAGGGTAACATGGATTTGGATGGTTAGTTGACGCAAGAGCAGTTTCATTCAAGTCAAGTAGGCTGTATAAGCAATGATTTTGATGTGAACGAGTTCGAACTGGAAGAGGAGGAGTAGGAGGATGAGGACAGGATCGGTGATGTAGTTAGCAGTGTTTCAGACAATTCAGATGGTGACTAGGGAGATAGACATGCTATGCCCACACTGGTTGATGCCATGCCAGTACCTGTTCATGGTATGCCATTACCAGTACCAACTAAGGTTTTGCATGCTATCTAGGCTCAGGGTAGACTAGTCATAGATTTGCCAGCAGATGATACCCCCTATGATTCATGGGGCAGAATTAGCGAAGCGCAGCAGTATGTTCCACCACCACCTTACACAGCGACTGAGCTTGAGCAACTAAGGTCGATGAACGTACCTTTCAGGAGCGTTCCGAACTATAGGGATGTCAACATGATGGATATGGCAGTTTGTGACACCGGTCTCCAGATGTGTAGGAAATCATTGTATGACCATGAGAAAGAAACCCTTAGGAAGGGGATGATATTCAATACAATGTCAGAGATGAAGCTCTTCCTTCAGGACTATGCTATGTATCACCATAGGTCGTACAACGTCACTTATTCAGACCAGGAGTTGAGGTACCACGTGATATGCAAAAAACAGTTGTATGTGGATGTTAAATGCTTGAAAGAGATAGAGTGATGGCAAGTGGAGGATAAGTAAAGTTGTTGAACCCCACACTTGCCTAATAAATAGGTGGAAGGAAAATCATCATCAGCTCACTGCATGTTACCTTGCCCGTCGTATATTGGGGCTCATTGATGACAATAATGATATTTCAGTGTCTTCTTTACAATAGTCCATATCTGGATTCGTTAAGTATGATGTGAAGTACAGAAAGGCTTGGCGTGCTAAGCAAATTGCCCTGGTGATTCGATGGGGTAGTTGGGAGAAAATGTACAACATGGTGCCCCGCATCTTATGTGTAATGCATTACTACAACCCTGGCTTAAAATGGTTTGTGGACACCAGAGGGATGTATTTTTGGGACCCATTGAGGCATGTCCTCTATCGTGTGTTCTGGTCGTTCGCACAAATGGAATATGCATTCTAGTTTTATCAGCCAGTCATACTTGTTGATGGCACTTTCTTGACAGGAAAGTACAGGGGCACCTTGATGATTGTTGCTGTTGTTGATCCTAAGGACCAGATAGTACCCATGGCTTTTGCATTAGTAGAGGGAGAGAACAATGAATCATGGTCATGGTTCATGCGACTTCTATGTGTACAAGTGCTTGGCCCATCTTACACTATATGTTTGATCTTGGACCGTCACCAGGGCTTCTTAATGTTGTAGCTGAGCATATAGATGGGTTCCTGCCTCTAGTGCATAGATGGTGCATGAGACACTTTGCCGTTAATTTCTGGTGGCGTCAGAGGAAGCAGGAGGTATGTGACAAGGTAAAGGCTCTATGTTGTGTACGTACAAAGCACCAGTTCTAGGAGACAAAGAGAGAACTAGACAATATGCTAAATGAAGCGGGAAAGGCTTGGTTAGAGGTGTAGATGGAACAGAAGGCTCAGTGGGCGTTAACATATAACGAGGGGGGTTTCAGGTATGGCATCATGGCCACTAACTCCTCAGAGTCATTCAACCGTGTATTCATCGGAGTTCGATCGTTGCCTATGTCTGGAATTATTGAGTTCTCCTTTCATAAGTGCAATGAATATTTTGTCAAGAGGTGGGAACTTGCGCAGAGGAATATAGCTGCTCAGGGGTGTTTTGGAAAGGCTAGAGCAGAACATTTGAAGGAGGCTCAGGAATTGGCCAAGCAGCACACCACCGAGCGGTATGGACCCCACCGCCATATCTTTAGTGTATGGGGCAAGGGTGGCACAAGCTTGGGCGGCGAACGTTATGGTGGACGAAACTACCAAGTTGATGTTGAAAAGGTAGAGTGCAGTTGCAACGTCCCTCAGATCATGCATGCCCCTTGCTCTCATATGATCATGGCCTGTAGGGTTCGCGGGTACAACTATGAGGATTTGCCATATATGTCACCCTTGTATCTCCGTTTGAACACCATTAGTATTTGGGAGATGAGCTTCGAGTCATACCTTAACCCGACACAGTGGCCACCTTATAATGGTTATGACTACATGCTGCATCCGGATTCAATGAAGGTAGGGAAGGGTAGGAGAAAGAAGAAGCAACTCAAGGGGGACATGGATGCTATGAGAGGGTATGGCAAAGACATGTATGGAGGGGGAGACTTCAATGAGACCCATGGCAGGAATCTTTGCTCCGTTTGTAAAGTCCCTGGTCACAAGGCTAGCAGGCATAGAAGACGAGGGCAGCAGGTCCATACATAGAAGTTGCTTATTTTCCTAGTGAAGTTGTTTAATATGTTTGTTAATGTTACTTTGAGTATATACATGTTCTTTCATATTGTGTTCGTATTGCATAACAAGTAGTTCTAATTTTGCAATGCTACATAATGTTAATTCGAATATTATTAATTTGAATACTCTAACTATTTGTTTATCAATTTGAAATAGGATGGCCCCTCCCACGCTGCACCAGTTGTACCCCCTTCTTGAGGTGGAGTACGATGACCCACACCGAGCATACTTCTTGACTGACACCGACGCAGAGGTGTCCGAGGGATCCTTACACTCCTGGGACTTAGTTGGTTATGTTGAACGAATATTGTCGTCCAAAACTTGCAGACTCATGAACCAATGAAAATGTTATGTGGCAACTTGTGCACGGACTCCATTTATTTGCTTCATATTTGTTTCAATGCATCGCGGTAGCACTTGTAGTTGTTTATAGCACCGATAGCAGCTCCCATTCAATTGCAATTGAGGCTGGTCGGCTTCTGTCTGCGTCCAGGTCCTACCGCGTCATGGGCCTTGGTGCGTCAATGCCACGTCGTGGGCTATGGCGTGGCAGAACCTGGGCTTAGGGTTGCGTGCCAAACGTGACTCATGAAAAAGAACGTTGGAGTAAAGTGATAACATTATTGTTAATTTTACATTGATCTGATGCTAATAACATAAATTACATGCTACTATTTTAAAATACATGGGAAACATGCAAGATATATATGCTAGCCAACCGTATTCGAAATAATTTCACTCGATTTTGTTCATTTTAGAAATTCTCAACGCATTTGCTATTATTAAAAAAACTTGGATGCATCAGAGAGCGACAAACGGATGGGTCGGAGAGTGACAAATGGATGGGATCACTTAAGATCGACCATGGGTAATCCAAGTACATGATACATGGGTATAATACATTAATAGTTCAACTAGAAAACAAGACAACACAATGAAAGTTCTAGTACATAGCTACATTGATCATTAATAAAGCATGGAACTAATAGATGGTGCAATAAAAAACCCTTAGTCAGAAACATACTGAGTAAGCAACTCATTGTCCGAGTACCAATCCTCTATCACAACCCTGTTGCTATGGCTAGGGTCACCTGCATTGCCCTAATCTGCCTTTCGCCTATAGTAAGCGGCCTCTGCTTCATCTGCGGCCTAAGACAAGGACGTGTTCTCTTCCTCCTTGTTCATGTGGCTAGGCTCACCAGCATTTCCCTGATCTGCCTATTGCCTGTAGTAAGTGGCCTCCACTTCACCTGCGGCCTCTGTGGCTTGAGAGAAGAACGCTTCCTCATCATCCTCCGCCTTCAAACCTGCCTCTACTCAGTCTGCTAGTGTCGTCCTCATCCTTCTCCACCTGTAAGACCACCTCCGCTAGAGTGATGAGATCGCTCAACCTGGCAATGTCATCCTCATCCTTGTCCCCCTCATTGTCCAACATAATTGGACATAGAACATTGCGACCAGCTAAAGTTCTGTGCTCATGTAACTTGTTTTCCACATAACTTGCATGGGCCACCTCTGCGGCATGGTCCCCGCTGCATCCAATCTCTTCATGTATAAAATGCAACAAGTTACTAATGCGATTATAGTACATTTAAAAGCAGGCAACGAAAGTAAGAAGGCTTCCAATGACTCACTTGCACACAATGCAGCAACATGGTCGTTCTAGACCTGCATCTGTACTGTTTCCTCCTCCATTGCAGCCTTCCTTGCTCTATCCTCCTCTAATGCCCTCTGTCTCTCTGACCCCCATTTGTCAAGCCTGACATCGATCGGGTTACGAATATCGCTCTTTCTAGCAAACTCACGCATGTTCTTCTTTCGCAGTTTAACAAAGTGGTCGACATAGTCATGTCCTATAGCACCCGGTTTTAAAGACAAAACCAGATACACACTATATGTGAGCCCAGGAAGTCAAATCTCACATATAGCCACAAATAAGGGTAATATCAAAACATGATACTTATTACATAACGTATTAGTAAAAAGGAAAATAACCTCAGAGTAAAGACAGCGTAAAGTTGACTCCGATCTTTTAGCGAAGACTCCAAATCCACAGGGATGACTGACTAGTTGACCACCAGCCTAACTCCAAACCAGCAATCTAGTACCCATCTGGGATTTTTATCCAATATATAGAAAAATAAAGCAAGCGTAAGTACATGTAGTACTTAACAATTATATCTTGGGGTTCATGAGGGTCAAAAGGCTGACACTTGTTTACTACGATTAGCCTTTAATAGGTCATCTTTTTAAGCAATTGAGTGGCAAAGAATTTATTATTCCCATAAACATATGATCAGGTAAACATGATAATGTATAGCATAAACAGTTGATCATTAGTACCATTATTATCCATTAGTGATCATCTCTATTCCATAAGGGTCCAAGGTCGCTCATGACCGTGAGCACGGCTGTTATAATAGTTTTATACTCTATAGAGTTTATACACTTTCACTGTGAGTCATGATTTACCCTTTCACCCGAGGTGATCAGCCTCTTGACCCACTACCAAGGAAGGTCGGCAGGGTTCACTATGAAGCCTTTCAAAGGTTCATCTAACAAGTTAGGGCCACTAGGCATATGTGGCCCATCTCTAGGAGTGGCACGCGTGGGCATCACAGCACAGTACACACAACCTAGCAGAAAAGAAACATACCCTCATGTGCCTTAAAGGTAACCACTAACAAGCTAGAAAAGGTCCTCATACTGAGCTAAAGCTAGAGTCATATAGCCTTCACAGCTGTACTGTAAGTCCTAGATGATCGCTTATAGATAAGTCCTTAGGAAGAGGAATCTGAAGCATTTAGAAAGTAGCTAAACACTCCAGCCCCCTGTTTCCATGTTGTTAAAAAGTCATGTTTTAATGTTTATTGAATATATCATTAGTCAAGTTACAAGATCATGGTTTTGATTAAGCACTAGCAAAAACTATCCAATGCAATAACCCAAGGGTTTCAAGGTACAAGATATCAAATATCTAGGATATCCTTATTGGCAACAAGGGAGACACATGCAGTATGAATTTAGTGATTAAATATGAATAGGTAACAAGGATGTCCCATGCTATACTTGCCTTACATACCGATCCTTCGGTAAGCTTTAATCTTCACGTCCTTCTTCTTCTTCTTCTTCTTGGATCACCATGTGTATCTCACTGACTGGACGTAATCATAGAACACCACACAAACATCCTAATACATAGCATACAATTGCATCTATATTAGAATAGTATACCAATCATGGAAAAATAAGTAAAAGAGATTGAAACATGATTCTACGTATCGCTACGATCATATAGTCACGAGAGGCACGCTAATCGAAGCTATGGTTGAAAAGTTACAACTACCGAGAGATTTGCTTAATACGTGAAAAAGAAACTATAGGCTTCATTTATGTTAACTATATGAATTCATATACAAAAGATATTTTATAAACAATATAGATTAAATTAAGTCAATTTTAGATTTATATTATAAAACAAAAGTAAAACAAATCATATTTTATGTATAAAACCCAGTTGCATAATCATTAATCAAGATATGATTTAAACCACGTTATTTCAGAAATAACAATATAGTAAACACTATTACTAATGCATAGATCTCATGGTTACGAATCTAACGCAACTTGAACGGACTATTTCGGAGTTAAAATGAATAAGTTATGATTTAAACAAGTTTTACTTTAGTTAAATAATAGATTAAATCTACTCATGAATTTCAAGTGTTGAAAACATGCCTAACAGGTGTATAAACACATAGAAAACATAAATACGATCCTAACGCAATTTGAACGGGTCAAATCAGACTTAAAACGCAAAAGTTATGCATGAAATAAGGTCCAATGGCATTCCTGTAATTAATTGAACTCAAATTTGAATTAAAACAACTAAAAATATGAATTTAAATGGATTTTGGACTAGGCGTACTATTTCTAGAAAACATAGGGTCTAAAGTGAATAAAAATAGGACTGAAATGTATTTATTTTAAACTATTATGGATTGCGGGTTATTTCTACGAAAATAGGAGGGCATAACTGTAAAACGCGTGGCTTTGACTGCGGGTTTGACTGGGTCTGCTGACTGGTCAACCATGTGGCAATCACGGACTGGTGCGGTGCACCACGTGGGTGTGGGCGTGCGCTGACACAGCGCGGTGCACCGAGTCCACGGGTCCCGGTGGACCGGTTACTTAACCCCGAATGGGTATGTAATCTGGTCTGCTCGTTCCAAATCTGATGGCGCAGGCATGATGGAAGCAGTGGGTCACCGAGGAAGACACGCAGGACGGTGGTGCCATGGCCGGTGGCATGCCAAGCTCGGCGGTGGACGCCGGGGCGGTGATTTCGACCACCCCAGACCGAGCCGAGGGCACCTACGTGTAGCACGGGGTCTCGCGAACTCAATGGCTACCTATCGGGGCTAGAGAGCATGTCGGGGAGGTGGCCCCGTGGTGGCACCATTGTTGGTGGCTCGGGAGCTCGCTGCTACGCCATTCTAGGACATGAAATGTAGTGGTAAAGGACCGAGGGGGTTCAGGAGCTCACCACGAGTCGTCAGGAGGGGAGCACAGCGTCTAGGAAGGTCTCTGAGGGACGGTTCATCGGCGGTGGTGAACTGGGGAGAGAGAGAATGCGTGGGTGAGGGAGAATTCGAGCAATCGAAGGCCAAATCGAGGACTTGGTGGTACCTTCGGTAGAATAGGGTCACAGCGAAGTTCCAGGTCACGTCGGCGTCGAAGATTGGGCACCGGAGCAGTGGCTACGGGGTGGCGGTGGCGAGTGCTAGAGCGGACGGGAAAGGGAGAGATGGAGGGGGCTCAGCTCGGGCTTTATAGGTGGGGCGAGGCGCTATAGAAGGAAAGGGGAAACAGGGGCATGGGCGGATTGGGCGGGCGCTTGCCTTGCATGCTCGACGACCGCGGCGAGTTGCCATACACGGCATGGTGGGCGACGGAAGGAAAGAAAGAACGCGCCGGGGAAGAAAGGAAAGAAAACGTGAGGAAGAAGGAAGGGAAAGAAGAAGGGAGCGGGGCCGGCTGACGGGCAGGACCCACGAACAGTGAGGGAGAGCGGACGCACGCGTGCGGTGCGGGCGTAGGCCGAGCGGGCTGGGGAGGAGCAGCTGGCGTTTGTGGAAGGGAGGGAGAAAGGGAGGGCGTGGGGACTGGGCCGCCAGTGACCAGGCCGAGAAGAAGGAAGAAAGGAGCGGGCCGAGGGGAAAAAGAGGAAACATGGGCCTTCGGGCCAAAGGAGAGAGAGGAGTTTTTTTTCCAAATTTATTTCTTTTCTTAATTGAAAACAAATTCAAATATAAACCAAATCACGTATAAATATGATTTAAAATATACTTTCTAATTCCAACATAAATGAACCAATTTTGGGTAAGTTTTCCAAAAATAACTTTTTAAGTTCTTTCATTTTTCTAATTCCTTTTCTATTTTTAGTTTTCAAATCCTAAGCCAAAATCAAATCAAATTCAAATATGTTCTCAATATACTTTTCATCTCAAATATAAATGAGCAATTTTGGTAAGTTTCCAAAAATAGACTTTTCCATTTTTTAAATCCTCTTATTTTCAAATTTTCTTTTCTTTTATTTCAAAGCCATTTTTAATTTCATTTCAAAAGCATTTTAACCATTTTGACTTTTCAATTAAAACCACTTAACCAATACAATAAAATGCAATGGCATGTATGCTCATACATGTTGCTACCTTATGATGTATTTTAATTTAATGAAAATTTTTATTTTCTATATTTCATGCGCACAAAAATTCCAACTTAAATCATTTTAACTCTATTTCAAAAGAGGCAATTTTTAGGGTGTTACACGTCCATATCCCGTCTTCCATGTGATTACTTGCATCCCCTTCAAGTCATCCAAGAACTTATCTTGACCATAATAAGATTCCCACTTGCATTTCCTAGTGCTCTGTTCAAACAAAAAATTATATCATAATTCTTCAAAAAATCCAAAAAATATAATTTCAGGTTTTCAACACCAATAACCAACCTCATCATAGTCAACCATATGGCTGCAATAATGGCCTATTCCAAGCTCCGAAGGGACTAGGCCATAGTTGGATTTAACACCACATTCTCACATGACAGGAGGTGCTTTGTAAATTACTCTTTCTTTCTTCTTTTCCTTAACCTTTGGCGGTTGTTCTGGCCATTGGTTCTTAGGACCATACAACCACTCCTTGAGACGATACTTCTCCATTGAAAACACCTAAATAAGGTGACATTAGTACATGAACACATATAGCTCAACATTTCAACACATACACTTTGCACTTACTTCATGCTTGTTTGGACACATAAACTCCAACGTATTCTTAGGGTTTATCACAGCTCGATCTCCACAATCGTATAGAGGAAGTTCCTCGAGTTGTCTAACTATGGCTAAGTGCTTCTCCTTAGCCATCATTGGAGGGGGGTTAGGGGGAGGTGGCACCCACCTGTCGAGTTCATAAACCCAGGGTCCCTCATGGACCTGCTTCCTAGCAAAAAGCTCAGCCCAGCAGACGATGTTGCGAATGACGCGCAACTCCTAGGTCGGTCCAAAAACCTAATGACAGGCTAGAAGGGTGATCCAATCTCCAACTAGAAGGCCTGGACAAAGAGGAATGGCGCCCGCTTCTGACTTTGGCCCGCCTCTCCGACCAGAAGGCCTCGCTTTCGACTTTGCCCACCTCTCCAACCGGAAGGCCTAGCCAACAATGCTTCTGACTTCGACCTGCATCTCTGACTAGCGATACACTGAACCTCTGCTTATAGCTCTTCTTCGACTGGCATAGTCAGAGCTAACTAGGACCAATTGACTAGGGATGTCCGCTCAGTGAGGACCAGGAAACGGGCAGAGCAAGTAAAGCAGGATGCTCAAGTTAAAACGCAAAACCAAGTACCATACCCTGTACACCTATAGGATAGTACCGTTAGGACATGTTAGAAGGGTGCCCTGCAACCTTCCAAGCAAGTTAGAACCCAAGCAGTGTTGTGGGCACCGATGATTTTCCCTATAGTGTTGTGGGCGCCATCAATTCCCATACCAGGCAAACTCGGTAACCCCCCCACATGCCTCTAGGCATCGACGGTGTTGTGGGCGTCATCATTTGCCATACATGGTGAATACAGTAAAACCTCCCACATGCGTCTAACACAAATAGTGTTATGGGCGCCTACCATCATCTTGTACTCGACGGCGTGGGCAACAAGACTTAGTAGCATATGAACTATCACTCTCTCTCTCTCTCTCACTTGTAAAGGCCATCCCCTTCATCTATAAAAGGGTATGCGCTCTCTCCCAATGGGGAGATCAATCAGATGACAACTAAAACATACTCGAATGATCCTAACAACCAAGGATTCTAATGAACAACAGGTGTTCAAACACTTAGCACATAGCGGAGCTCCCATCACCCTTGGCCCTTCAGACTAGAGTCCGACCAAACCTCTTGCACCCCCCATTTTACTCCCTTTCGTTTGTAACCCCATAGCAAACTTGGAGCACCTGGGCTCAGGAATAAAGTCACCGATCGACTCAAACTGGACGTAGGGCATGTTGCCCGAACTAGTATAAACCCTATGTCATTGAGTGCTAGGCCACATCCAATCACAACGTATAGCAAAACTACAAATATTTATGTGTTGGTCACTTTCTGCACCGACAGTTGGTGCCGTCCGTGGGGAAGACGTTGTACGTTCATGCTTTTGGTCATCGGATAGCCAACTTTTCTACCATCGTCGCCATGGCGGGCTCAAGTGATACGACTCACTTTGGCTCACTGGAGTTTCCCACACTCCCACCTATTGGGATGTGGGTTCCACCCATCTTCGAGCCGTCCTAGGCATTCCTCTCTGGAAGCCTAGACTTCATCGCTGACTGGCTTGGCGTGCTGCACCTCCACAAGGAGGCACTTGTTCTAGAGCCTGTTGGAGGAGGCACATCCTCCATCGACATTGGGACACCTGATGACTTCAATGGTGAGGCGCCTACGCTTTGTTCTAAGCATATGCTTTGCTCAAACCCCACTATGAGTAATGTATGCTTTGTTATTTACTCACTATTTACTGTCTTTTGCCGATTCTCCAGAGGGAACCCGTTGTCCCTACTGTGACCACCATGCAACTGGTTCCCCTATGGCCTTGTGTCCCCCATGGACACGTATGCTCAAGGGCTCTAAAGGATGCTGGTGCCGCCCCTCTCACATCTGAATTCATGGGGATGGCGAGCTACGCTCCCACCTCTTTTCTTGACCTCCTAGATGATGATGTTGAGAGCGATGGCTCCAGCATTGATGACATTGTGGCACCTAGCCACCCTCTGTCCTAGGAGTGCGCTATGGCAGATGCCCTATGATAGCCGCCAGTGGTAGTGGAGTCTCTTTAGATCCACACCCCTCTGGACCCTCATGTTGATGCCCATGCATGTGCCCAGGTACACGGTGAGGAGCTACGACAAAGGCAACAAAACTAGCCACCACCTACGCCGGCGCACTTGGCACACCACGATGCGCCCCGTGCGCATAACTTGATGAGCGGCGCCTAGGGTCATGCCCGCTAGGTCCAGCACAACATCATAGATGGGGGCAACAATCCCCATAGTTTACTCGGGCTAGCCAAAACATAACCATGGCGGTGATGGTTCTGCATGGCCTTCCCGAGCTAGACAACCCCTAGGAACAGGTGATCCACCAGAACCTCTAGGCACTAGTGGAAACCATCGCCATTCAATAGGCGGTGAGCTCTGCATTGCGACATTGACTCATGGCCTCTCTCCCCACCAGGGGAGTAGGGATGCACCAGATGAACCGCTCTGTTCGCTCACCGCTACAGCTACCGAGCGCGGCATAGGGGGCGCAACTATGCCATAGCCTGACCCAACACCCACTCCACACCGACCGCCTATGCGTGAATGCCTTAGGCCAAACCAAGATGCTCACAGCATCATCAATAACCGGTGTTTGGCCCGGCATGATGATGATGCCCATCGGGTGGCGGTGAGAGTAGATGACACGGGCTCCAGCTAGACCATCGAGGGGACTGGTGAAATGCACCTCAGGCATGGTCACCGACCCAACGATCGGAGTCCTAGCCTAGATGGACCAGGACCACGGGCCTTTGGCTGGCGCATCTAAAGAACGTCGTTCCCATAGCGCTTCTGACCACTGACCAACATCACCAAGTATATCGGGGAGATGAACCCTGGAATATGGCTTGAAGACTTTTGGCTCACCTGTTGAGCTGGAGGAGTGGATTATAATCACTTCATCATTTAGTACCTCCCCATCTACATGGGGGAACATGTTTGACCATGGCTCGAATTCCTCCTGCATGACAGCATCCATGACTGGGTGGATCTCAAGAGGATCTTCATTAGGAACTTCTACGGGACATATGTCCGCCCTAAGAACACCTAGGACCTCAAGAGCTGCCAGCAGCAGCCCAATGAGTCCATGCGTGATTACATCTGTGGGTTCTTGAAGCGGTGCAACTCCCTTCCTAATGTCATCGACGTAGATGTCATCAGCGCATTCCTCTCTGAGATGACCTGTGAGTCCTTGATCCACAAGCTTGGTTACCTAAAGCCTTGAACCATCCGTGACCTGCTCGACATTGCCACAAACCATGCCTCCGGCGAGGAGGTGGTCAAAGCAGTCTTCAATGGAGGCCAGGACAAGGGCAAGGCCAAGCATGAGGAGTAAGATGAGGGCCCCTCCACATAGAGGGGCAAGAAGAACAAAAAGGATCGGTGCCGACCAACCAACTTCGTGTTGGTCACCGCAACTGATCGCTTGGGCATGCAGCCCCAGTAGGGCCTACCTGACCACTCCAGCAACCTCCTGGATAGCCCCTGCACCAACCATGCTTACCCCATCAAACACCTCTACAAGGACTGTGAGCTCCTCAAGTGCTTCCTACAATAGGCCGACAGGCTAAAAGAAGGAAAGGGCAAGGAGGCAATAGCCAAGAAAGAAGGCGCAGCGGGCAAGGATGGGGATGGCTTCCCTGACCCTGAGGAATGCATCATGATCTTTAGGGGATCTGATGCCATCTACTCTAAGTGCTAGCACAAAGTGCGCTACCAAGATGTGTGCATCGCCAAAACAGCCGCCCCCTCCTTCCTTTGCTAGTTAGAATCACTGATCACTTTTGATCAGAGGGACCATCCATCCTATGTCACCAGACCGGGACGCTACCCGCTCATCGTCAACCCCATCATCCACAAGGAGCGCCTTACCAAGGTCCTGATGGACGGAGGCAGTGGCCTCAACATCCTCTACGTCGACACCCTCGATGCCATGAGCATCCCCCGGTCGGAACTCTGACCGACGAGCTCTCCCTTCCATGGTGTGATCCCGAGAGCGCAGGCATACCTGCTCGGGCAGATCGACCTACCCGTCACATTTGGGGACTGAGCCAACTTCCACTCGAAGGTGCTCACCTTTGAGGTGGTGGACTTCCTAGGGTCTTACCACGCTATCTTGGGGTGGCCATGCTATGCCAAGTTCATGGCAGTCCCCAGCTACACCTACCTGAAGCTGAAGATGCTGGGACCGAATGGTGTCATCACTGTGGGAAGCACCTTCTCACATGCCTCACATGCAACCGTGAGCATTTTGAGCTCGCCACTGCCGTCATCAACTTATCCGAGCTCTCATAGCTCAGGGAGTCATTGACCCCAGCAGTCCTAGACTGTAACAAACCAACCCCCTCAATGGCCTTCCGCTCGCTTGAGGAAACTAAGATGGTGGGGATCGACCCCACTGATCCAACCAAGATGGTATAGATCAGAACCTAGCTCCCAGTCAAATAGGAATGCGAGCTCATCAACTTCCTGTGCACTAATCGTGATGTCTTCACATGGAAACCATCTAACATGCCGAGCATACCGTGGGACGTCACCGAGCATGCACTGCGCCTCATCTCGGGCTCGAAGCCCGCCAAGCAACGCCTATGCCGCTTTGATGATGAGAGGCACAGGGCCATATGCAATGAGATCGCCAAACTCCTGGCAGCAGGATTCATCAGAGAGGTATTCCACTCTAACTGGCTTGACAATCCTGTTCTTGTTAAAAAGAAGACTAGGAAATGGAGAATGTGCATTAATTATACTGGCCTCAACAAAGCGTGCCCAAAGGATCACTTTCCTTTGTCACGTAGAGACCAGATAGTCGACTCCACCTTGGGATGCGAGATCCTCTCCTTTCTAGATGCCTACTCAGGCTATCACCAGATTGCGATGAAAGAGTCCGATCAACTCACAACCTTGTTCATCACCCTGTATGGTTTGTACTGTTACATAACCATGCCTTTCGGTCTGAAGAACGCTAGTGCCAACTACCAAAGGTGCATGCAGCAATGCTTCACCAACCAAATCGACTCGCTTGATTAGCCTGATCGAACTGAGTGGCCAAAACCAGCAATCTCCATCTATGTTGATGACATAGTGGTCAAAACAGCTCAAGCCTACGACCTGATCGCAAACTTGGCTACAACATTCATAAACCTCCGAAGGTTCAACATCAAATTGAATCTCAAGAAATGTGTTTTTGGGGTTTCGAAGGGTAAGGTACTTGGATACACCATGTTCAAATGAGGTATCGAGGCCAACCCCAAAAAGATTGTGGCCATCTCCAACATGGGCCCTATACGCAACATCAAGGGCGTACAAAGGCTCACCGGTTGCTTGGCCGCCCTGAGCCGGTTCATCTAGACTGAGGAAGTGCAAGAAGCTTTAGAGAGCCTCAAAACATCCCTAACATCGGCCCCAATGCTCATTGCTCCTAAATGGGGAGAACCCCTCCTCCTCTATGTTGCGGCGGGCAACCACATGGTGAGCGCCGCCCTAGTCGTCGAAAGGGAGGAGCCAGGACACCACCTTAAGGTCAAGCGACCTGTATACTTCATTAGGGAGGTACTCACTGATCCCAAGGTCTGGTACCCCTAGGTGCAAAAACTCCTATATGCCATGCTGATGGCGATCCAAAAGCTCCTACACTACTTCACCGACCATGAAGTCACGATTGTTACTTCATACCCGCTCGGGGACATCATCTGTAACCGCAATGCCGCTGGATAGATCTCTAAGTGGGCACTCAAAATCATGGGCCACGACATCAGGTATATCCCCTACACTGCTATTAAGTCTCAGGCTCTCATGGATTTTGTCACCGAATGGATGGAGGTCCAGCTACCGACCCCAGATGTCACCCATGAGTACTGGATGATGTACTTCAACGGGTCCATCATGGTGCCTGGCTCAGGGGCTAGAGTCATTCTGATCTCCCTAGATAGGAGTAGGATCCACTATGCCATCCGCCTCCACTTTTTAGCCTCAAACAACACCGTGGAGTACAACACCCTCATCAATGGACTACGCATCGCCATCGAGCTAGGCGCTACATGACTCTATGTTCGCGGTGACTCGGAGTTGGTCATCGAGCAAGTCATGAAGGAGTCCTCCTGCAAAAGCCGCCTCATGGCAACATACTACCACAAGGTGCACAAGCTCAAGGACAAATTCTAGGGGATCAAGCAGCATCATGTCCCCTGAAAGGACAACGATGCCGCCGATTTTCTCGCAAACTTGGCCACTAGGCGGGATCTGTCTCCAAGCGGGGTCTTCATCAATGACCTCCATGAGCCATCTGCCCGCATCCTAGAAGGTTTGATCCATACACACCCCAACGCTAACCCGGTGCTCGGGGGCTCTGACCCCAACGCCAAACCGGTGCTTGGGGGCTCCGACCCTAGTGCCTCCATGATGATGTCGCTCGCCAACATCGCCATGTTGGCACTCAATCAAACAGACTGGCGAGCGCCGCTACTCGCCCACCTCCTTGAGGAAGTTCCCCCACCTAAAAGGACTAAAGCATGGCAGATTGCTCGATGCACCAAGACGTTCATCGCGCTCGATGATGAACTTTACAAACGAAGTCCATCGGGGGTACTCATGAAGTGCATCCCTACCGACCAAGGGAAATAGCTCCTCCTTGAGGTCCATGCCAAAATCTATGGACATCACATGGCCTTGAGGTCGTTGGTCAGAAAAGCCTTTCACCTAGGTTTTTATTGGCTCACTGCACTATGAGATGTAGAGGAGGTCATCCGTAGGCGCATTGGATGCCAATTCTATGCTCGGCAAACTCATTTGTCGGCATAGGAGCTCCAAACCATTCCCATCACCTAGCCATTCGTGGTCTGGGGCCTCAACATGGTAGGACCCCTCAAAAAGGGCTGGGTGGCTTCACTCACCTACTCGTAGCAATCGACAAGTTCACCAAGTGGATAGAAGCCAAGCCCATCACCAACATCTGCTCGAAGGAGGCAGCCAAGTTTTTCCTCGACATCATCTACCGATTTGGCGTTCCTAACTGTATCATCACTGACCATGGAACTAACTTCACCGAGAAGAAGTTCCTAGACTTTAGTGATGGATACAGCATCAAGATCGACTGAGCCTCGATCATACATCCATGTACTAACGGCTAGGTCGAGCGTGCCCATGGCATGGTCCTCTAAGGAATTAAGCCATGCATCTTCGACCAACTCAACAAGTACATCGGGCGATGGGTTGTAGAGGTCCCAGTGATCCTTTGGAACCTAAGAACAACCTTGAACTGATCCATAGGGTTCACACCCTTCTTCCTGGCCTACGGAGCTAAAGCAGTGCTACCCTCTGACATCGACCACAGTGCCCCAAGAGTGAAGGCCTTCGACCTTGACTGAGCCATGGAGGCTCAACAAGATGTAGTTGACCTGCTCAAGGAGGCCCGCGAGACAACTATCATCCGCTCCACTCGCTACCAGCAGACTCTCCACAGGTATGACAAGAGGAAAATTAGAGGAAGGATCCTCAAGGTTGGAGACCTCATGCTTCAAAGGACCCAATCGACCAAGGAGAACCACAAACTCTCTCTACCATGGAAAGGACCCTATACGGTGACTGAAGTGATCCGATTAGGCACCTACCGACTAAAGGATGACAACGGTGACATTCTCTCCAACACTTGGAACATCCAATAGTTATGTTGTTTCTTCCCTTAAAAATTTGGTCTTATCATTTTTCTATTCAACGTTCGCTCCTACAGAGCACCCTGGCCCGAACACTTTTGGCCCAGGTTGCTCAGGGGCTCCATGGAGGTGCAGTACCACCTCTCTTCTTATTTACTATCATATGGTAAATACCTTTTTTTTACCCAAACGAAAGGGTAGTCCATTCCTTTAATTATCTTATGTAACTTTGCTTCAACATTCTGACCGATCGCTCCCCGCCTCTACCTACGGTTACGAGCAGCTAAGCCTCATAGGCCATGCCCAGGCTTTTAAGGTTGCAGCCTATAGGAGGAATGGGTAGGTGTGAAAAAAAAGAATAAAAATAAAGCTATACTAAGGTAAAATAAGGAACAGACAAGACAAACTTCCCCGAACGAAGTAATTCATCACAACACAAAAATTGATGTATTCGTCAAAACAACTGTTCACACAGGGGCTCCCCCATGAACTTAAACTATTACATCTGTTGGCTACTTCTACTATGGCCTCCCAACAGCATGGGAAGATGACACGACCAATGAAAATAAAGGGCTGCTCGCCCTCCAATGGGACAATGCTCAGCTCGAATAGAACTTCTGACCTGACCTCCACTCCATCTGTAGGCTAGGTAATGTCTTCTTGACGCATGCCTTTAGTCACGCTTGCAAGGGCCCTGCCCAGTTCTGCTCCCTAGGCTTTGGCAAGTGCAATGGGTACCTCAAGTGCATCGCACCCATAGATGCTCAGTAGACGAACATGGAGCTCCAGACTTTCCCATACAGACAGGGTAGCCCCTGCATAGGGACACTGCCTGCCATAGTATGGCCACCATGGCTAGAGGATGTCTCTGACATCTCATCAAACTTTAGGAACTAGTCGACCTGAGCAGCTACAGGGGTGAAACCCCCCACTAGCACGGTCCTAGGTGGCTTCCCCTCCGACATGGCTCGCTTAGGGAAGATCTGCTAGGAAGAGTCCACATACGGCTCCATCCCGAAGAAGGCCTCGTAGATGGTGATGAAGCTAACGACACGTAGCACCCCAGTCAGATTGAGGTGCTATAGCTCTAGGCCCCACTAATCAAGGAGCTGGCATAGGATCCAGTGCGCCATTTCCTTTGGTGGAAGAAGCCCCTTCTCGGCAAAGGCGGCCAGCACCGCCTAGGGTGGCCTCTAGCTCGACATTGCGCTCTAGATTTATGAACAGATCTATGAGTTCTCCCCCTCGCTTACCCTCTCTCTCACTTAGGAACTACCATGGCACACAAGCACTCTTGCTGAGAAGGAAGTGTTGACACAAAATGTGACGCACTGTGCCTCACACACAGCAAGCCGAAAAGCGTAGCTTCAATCGGGTTCCTGGGTGCTTCGTTATCCGGAAGCGTGCCAGTCAGTTTGACCTGAAAACTAACAAGGGATAAAACAATTAAATGTCAAACCGGAACATGTCGGGTAATACCAGACAGTTCCACATATACGGCCCTGAAGCCACTTACAACGACATACAGCTATAGAGAGCTGTCTGCCAATGAGTTCATAAACCGTTCAGCTAATCATAAGATGAATACACGTTGAGACCTGATTACCGAATACACGTGCATGGGAAGACATGTTTGAACAAGTGAAATTAATTATGAGTTAATGCATAACCAAGCTCGGCAGTTCAGCCGAATTGGGGTCCATGAAGAAGGAACGTGCAAATAAAAACGATTAAACTAATCTAAAACCTGCGTCTGCCGCACGACACCTAGTTTTGTTAAAGCTTAAACATGATTAACATGCATGAACCCGCAACATGTGACAACCTAGATTAAAATAATTCGGCCATTATGAGCACGCTATCTAGTTGCAAAGATATTATGAAAAAGCAATGATCGTTGAAACACGAATAAAACCACAAGAGAGAGAAGGCCGAACAATATCAATCTAGATTGGGCAGAAGTGTGTTACAAATATATATATATATATATATATAAAATATTCCGTAACATGCAACACTGGATAACTTAATGAATCTATTTAGATTTTGCCGTATCTAAAAGAGCCGATAACTATCTTGCTTTTACTGAGCATATTGAGCAAACGCCTGCCGCACGGTATCCACTCATAAACAAAGCATAAGCAAAGACTTCTTGATTGTCAAACAAAGATCCGCCGCACGATCATTGAAAACAAATAAGACTACTTGCATCATGTCTAAATCCACCGCATGATACTAAACATGATAACAAGGTTGTCGGAACTTACGGAGGTCGACGGATCGATGACTCCTCTCGAAGAACTCGACGACACGACAAAAGGACTCGAAAGTTGGCACGGGGCCGGTTGTATTGATTTGGTTGTGAACACTTATTACAATGGTTGAGGGTCAATATTTATACCCTAGACAAAACACGAGTCCTAGAGGACTACGATTTACAAAGGAACCTCTAAATTAACTTGGAAACCCACGATTCCTTACCCTAAACTTTTAGAGTCCTTTACTATTACAACTTTCACCTTTTCGACCGGCCTTGCCTGCCATCTTTTGTTTTTCTCGAATGGAATCACCGCCTTCTGGAATAACCGACCGCAATGCATTTAGCCGACCGCTTGCCTTGTTTGCCGAATACCCTTCTTCCAGCATGTGGGTCTACCTGTCATCTTCCAAAATCGACCAAAATCCAGTGTTAACACATGCCCCCTCAATTTTGGGATAAAAGTTGTTTTATTCTGAAATTGACCACAAGCTCTTTCATTCTCCTAGGTCATCACCGTCCAAAACCGCAGCCGCTGCCCAAAAATTCAAGCTTTTAGCGCAACCTCGAACCTTCTTCAAATCTTCAATGGCGACCCAAGATGAAATCCTAGAGGTAACTTTACTTATATTCGGCAACTTTCATTTTATCCTCCCGCTCTTCTTTTGATTTACTCCCCTTTGATTTCAATCATCTTCTAAAGGAATACAAGAGCCAGATTTTGATCCCCTATGCTGCCAACCCCGATTCTTATTTCCTTGGCCCAATGGGAAATCCTGATCCCTCTGAAATTATCGAGAAGGAAACCCAAAGAATTCCTTTTAAGTCTGGGATTACCTCGCCAAATCGATGGCCAAACACGTTCAAGAATTGGCCATTTCCCCCAATCACCGGATGGCGTAACTGGTACAGGAGAATGCTGGAGAAAAGCAGCAGCCACTGGGAAAGTCAGGACATCAGTCATTGTTTGGAGTTATCTTTAGCAGAGACACCCAGGAATGACTCCCTTCTGATAGCAGCTTCTCATTTTTGGTCTGACGCTATCAATGCCTTTATCTTTGGTCATGGTATTATGACCATCACTCTAGCCAACGTATTCATGATGACTGGCTTGAATGTGTCATTGCCAGTATACCCCTACAAGTACAAGAGCAAAAGTAACCAAAGAGCCGTCAGCTCTGGATGTGGATGGGTCAAACATATTCAGAACTACATGAACGCATCTGGCGCCGTCTCTGACAAAGAGTTGAAAGCCTTCATGAACATGTGGCTATGCAGATTCATCTTCTGTGGAAAATCCAATGAACCAACCCTGAATCACATGGTAATGGCTGAAGACTTGGCTGCAGGCACTCAGATCCCACTAGGCAAACATCTCTTAGGGTCTGCTTATCATATGATGCATCAGATTACTCTTCAGATGCGCCAAGGTGGAGAAATCTCTTGTGTGAATGGTCCCTGGTGGCTAATTCAAATGTGGCTTCAACTATATATGCATCAGATAACCTCTGTGAGCCTCTTCAATCTAAGCTTTCCTTCAGTCAACTATGCTGAAGGCAACACAGCAAAGGTCAAGGCTTGTCAGACTTATGGGGAAGCAGCATCATCCATAAGCATTGACATAGACATCGGTCATTTCTTCAAGCTATTTTTCAAAGGATTCGGTAATGTGCTCTGGTTTCCTTACAGAGAAAATGAAGATCTGACTTTGCCCTGCAAGTTTAGCTATGAAATTGGTTGTTCAGGCCAAGAATCCACGGAGATCTTCAACTCCTTTATCAAACCTTGCACTCTACCAGCTGAATTTCATCATGGGAGATTAGTACAATCAACCTATGAATTCTATTACCCAAACATGGTGGCCAGACAATTAGGATGCGGCCAACTGCCTCCAAAATTCCTCTTCTCAACAATCATAAAGTCAAGGGAAATAATAACAGAAGGAATGGAAGCCAAGAAGGTCTTTGAATTAGGATGGGAATTGCCAATATACGAACCATCTCCATTTGGGCTAATAGATGTTGCTCATCCCTTCTTTGTTTCTTGGTGGCAAGAATGGCATGCTCATATCTTCAATATATCAGTTCATTCTTTATGCAAAAATTTGCAACCCGATTTTGCTTCTGACAGTGAGGTAATTTCATTATGCCCATCATTTCTTGTTCTTGAATCCACTTCTTACTTTAACATCTGGTCATGCATAGGATCTTGAGTTTACTCCCCCAGCCAAAGCAATCCAGTACTATTCGGCTGGTCCCAAGCCTGCTCTAGGGTTTGATGCTCCAGACTTGAAGGAATTCATGAAAACTCCTGTAACTTTGGATTCAACACCTTTAAAGGCATTCATGAAAACTTCTGCTACTTCAGCTGCTGCATCTTCAAGAGGAAAAAGCAAAAGGAAAACACCTGAAAGTTTCCTCTTACCCAAGAAACCAAGGACCAAGAAAGCCAGATTACCTCCTAAGGTATGAACCTTTTATTTTCTTTATCAAGTTAACAACCTTACTTAGCAGTAAACTTGACCATCTCTACATTCACTTCTTCCATTGCAGCCACAAGTCAAAATTCCCACACTGGGTAATACCTCAGCGCCTGCAGAACCAACCCCTGAAGTTTCTACTGAAGATGAAGAAATTCATGATAGTGAAATTTCAGAGACTCATGAAGCTGAAGGTTCAAGGGCTTATAAACCTGATGAGACTATAGGTAACATTGTTCAACCAATTCTCTTTTTCTTTCTTTCAATAACATCTATTCTCTTATGCTCATTATCATTTACTTTACTGAAAACAGATGAAATCTTAGATGAACTGGCAAGGGAAACCTCTCCTGATCAAGCTCCAAACCTGTCCCCTCTGAATCTTCAGCCAAGTTCCCCAGCAAGCCATGGTATAACCCATCCTGATGATCAACCAGCTCAGCAGGTAATCCTTTGTTTTAACCTATATTTTTAGCAAAATTACCCAATCGGCTAACACCTTCTTTCTTTTTTTAGAAGAACATCACTAAACCGACCACCAGCTACTCCTTCTCTATTGAGGACTACATCATTGAGAAAGGTGAAGAGATCACTTCCCATCAAACCTTATCACTGGAAAATCAGGCTCGGCTAAAAGAAGTGATCATTCTGCTGAACAAGGATACCATTAGTCTGGTTCAGGATGCAGACCAGATAAAAGACCTCCTTGAACTCATTGATCAAGATATCCCATCTGCTCTCAAAGCTCCCCTAGAATCTGCAGCCCATCTTGACGACCATTTTGCTATGGTGAGAAGAGCAACCAAAAATATATCTTCGAGGACCGCTCTGCAGAAGGATAGATCTCTGAAAAAGCTAGAGATTAAAGATCTTCACTCTCATATCCAAACTACGAGAAATTCCTTGGCAACCTTGGAGCCTGAACTGAAAGCCATGGAGGATGAAAAATGCAGACTAGAAGCTCAACTAGCCGAACTGAATGCCAAAATTCAATCTCATAAGGCCCATATAACTAATTTGCCAAAGAACATAGAAGCAGCTTCACTGAAGATAGCTTCAACCATCAAAGAAGATCAACAGATCAAAACTAAGTTATCTAGCATCCAGAGCTCCGAAGATGAAGATCAAAAGGTGCTAGATAATGTTAACCGAATCAGAACTGAGGCTATAGAGGCAATCAATCACCTTCTGAACCAGTAGACATTGGATTTGTAATAAACTTAAGTGTGATATCTTCTTTCCCTCGATTAACCAGCTTTATGTTTACTTATTTTTATTCATTCAAAAGCAATCGGCCCCTTTTCCTTAAATTACTCGATTGGAATGTAGCCAATTGTCTCCATTCTTCCGATAGCCGAACGAGTCCAATTCAAACATTGTGAGGGTATAACCGAACAACGTTGGCTCCAACAAACCAAGGAGATATTCGAGTGACGTTCGACTTAACCCATGCTTGGCCTAGCCCAGTAACGGCCCAGCCAAAAGGGAGAAAACCTACTCCGCCGTTCGGGATTCTCGCCCCACAACCCCGTGGAATTCGCCACGATCCCTCGCTTCGGCTTATAAATAGACTTTTCCGTTGGCCTTCATCACTATCTTCGCCTCAGCGTTCTCACACCCGTCTCTTCCACATCCTTCATCCGATTCACTCCAGAAGGAAACCCTAACTTCCATCAAAGCAAATGACGAACAGTGGCAACCGTGGCAAGCGTCCTGCTGACGGAGAGGCTGAAGGAAGCAGGGCATCGCGCTGCCGACGTCGTGGGTATGATTCGGCCTTTTGCCCCCTTTGCAATTTCCTTGTTCATCTCTTAATTTCGATTTCTTCTTCCTCATTCATCAGGATAAGGGTCATCAGCTCCAGCCAATACCATCTCCTTCCTCCAGTGACGGCAGCTCAACCAGGAACTCCATCATCCGGCTCCTCCGGGTCTTCCAGCTCTTCAAGCTCTTACCACTCCAATCCTTGGGGTTCGACAGAGCCAGTAGATGCACACCATCCATACTCTCACGAGGAGGCGCTCAAGTTTCGCCAGGAGAGGGACGAAGCCCGGGAGGAGCTAGGCGACGTCTCCAAGAAGTTCGGCATCGATCAAGCCGAATGGGAGGACCAGCGGAAGCAATTCTGCGACGCCATCACCGGTTTGATATCCTCATTTAGTTTTATCATCCTAGCTTCCTTTGCTTGCCGACTCATTTCTTCTTTTCTGTCCAGCTCTTTCCGTGGAGAATGACCGCTTGAAGGCAGTGGTGAACAAGATCGCCGACAAGGTGAATGCCCAGGGGGAGACATCCGAAGCACGCCTTGATGCTGTGGACGGCCGCATTGATCAGGCCATCATCCAAGGTGTGCACCTCGGCGCTTCTCTCGGGCTGGCGGCAATGACCTCCCAAACCAACGAGGACTACTCCTCCCAGCCAGTTGGCTTCGTTGGAGGACGCCCGGACGAGATCGATGACATTGATGAACGTCTGGAGGCCTATGATGATCATGCCGCTGCCCTTGCTGAGATCACAAACCCCCAGTCCATCCTCAACAAGTTATTTGAGGAGTAGTTTGTATTAGGATGAACTTTTATAAATAATCTCATCCTTTGGAATAATATTTACTTCTTTGAATCTTTCCACTTGCGACTATCAGAAAAATGCCGAAAACAACTCAGTTTTGGATAAACATTCTTGTGCTAGAGGCGATGCAAACTGCATCGGCTATTTTGCGCTAAAGGCGATATGAACGATATCGGCTATTCTCAATCTTGTATCTGATTTTTAGGCTAAAGGCGATATGAACAATATCGGCTATTCTCAGTCTCGTATCCGATCTTCAGACTAAAGGTGATTCTTTCTTCGTCGGTTTTTCTGATCTACATTCATGAACCAACCTCAACACTGGGGTAGTATTTCTTAAGAAATCTTCCATTGATAGCTCTGGTAAACCCCTCCCCAAATAAAGTCTTCAATATGTACGCATTGCCAGATACACATTCTACTATTCGGAAAGGACCTTCCCAATTTGGAGACCATTTGCCGAACGCTCTATCCTTTGTTCCAACTGGCAATATAGTTTTCCAAACCAAATCTCCTTCTGCGAATTGCTTCAGCCTAACCCTTTTGTTATAATACCTGGCAACGCGTATTTTATTTTTCTCAATATTTTCCAATGCCTTGAGGCGAATCAAATGTAAATCTTCCAATTCATCCATCATCAGATTCTTATAATCTTCTTTTGCCAATTCTTTTTGTAACACAACTCGCCTTGAATCCAACCGTAACTCCCATGGTAGTACAGCATGATGCCCATAAACCAGTTCATAGGGAGACGTTTGAGTGGATCCATGACAAGCCATTCGGTAAGCCCACAGTGCTTCATTAAGAACCAAGTGCCATTTCTTTGGTTTTTCATCAATCTTCTTCTGGATAATTTTAATCATAATCTTATTTGATGCTTCTGCCTGACCATTAGCTTGTGCATAATAAGGAGAAGAATTATACAAGTTAATCCCCATACTTTTGGCAAAGTCACAAAATTCTGAAGAAGTAAATTGAGTTCCTTGATCAGTTGTTATAGTCTGAGGAATCCCAAATCTATGAACTATATGTTCCTTAACAAAACTGATCATATTCTCTGACGTTACCTTCTTCAAAGGGATAGCCTCAACCCACTTGGTGAAATAATCCGTGGCCAAGAGTACAAATTTGTGTCCCTTACTAGAAGGAGGATTAATCTGACCAATTAAATCTATACCCCATCCTCTGAACGGCCAAGGCTTAATTATAGGATTCATAGCAGACGCTGGAACTTTTTGAATATTGCTGAATTTCTGACAATTGTGACACCCTTTGTAATATTCAAAACAATCTTCCAACATAGTTGGCCAAAAATAACCAGTTCTTCTAATTATCCACTTCATCCGATAAGCTGACTGATGTGCATCACACAATCCTTCGTGAACCTCATACATCACTTTCTTGGCCTCTTCTTGACTTAAGCATTTGAGTAATACTCCATCGATGGACTTGTAATATAACTGATTATCAAGAAACACAAATTTAAGAGCTTTGTACCTGATTTTTTGGGAAACCTTTTGAGATGGATTTTTCAGATAATTGATAACTTCGTATCTCCAATCACCATCTACTGGATCAGTATTTAAAACATCTTCCTCCATAGCAAAAACTTCCCAATTCTCTCGATATCCAGAAGCAGCTTGAGCTAACTTATTTGCTTCTTCATTGTACTCTCTAGGGATGTGATGCAAGGTTACTATCAGAAAATTCTTCAAAAGTTCTCTACACTCCTCATAATATTCTCTTAACACATTGTTCTTGCATTCATACTGACCATTCAGTTGATTAATCACCAACTCAGAATCCCCAAAGATTTCAACAGCAATGGCCTTTACTTCTATAAGAAGCTGAAGCCCTCTAAGCAATGCTTCATACTCTGCCTGATTGTTAGTAACATGAAATTCAATAGGAACTGCATACTCAAAAGCTTTTCCTTGTGGAGAAATCAAAAGAATACCAGCACCTCCACCTTTGTTACAAGATGATCCATCAAAGAATAAGGCCCAAGGCGCAATGCTTATCGCCTCAACAGAAAGACCCCGATGTTGGGTAATAAAATCGGCAATAATTTGACCCTTTACCGCCTTTGCCGACTCATACCTTAAATTAAATTCTGACAATGCTAAAATCCATTTGCCAATTCTTCCATTCAAAATCGGCATTGATAACATATGTTTGATTACATCAAAACTAGAAACCACCACGCATTCGGAATTCAACAAATAGTGCCGTGATTTGGTACATGAGTAATATACACACAAGCAAAGTTTTTCTGTAGCCGAATACCTTGTTTCTGGGTCTAGTAGTTTTTGGCTAAGATAAGCTATGACTCTTTCTTTTCCTTCAAACTCTTGCATAAGGGCCGATCCTATCGTTAGGCCATCAGCCGCCACATACAACTTAAAAGGCTTGTCAAGTTGTGGAGGTACCAGCACAGGTGGTGCTTTCATATATTGTTTGATCTCATCAAAAGCCTTTTGTTGTATGTCACCCCATATAAATTTTTGATCTTTCTTGAGTTTTAATAAAGGGGAAAAGGGTAAAACTCTTTCTGATAGATTGGATATGAATCTTCTTACAAAGTTGATTTTGCCTAACAATGATTGCAATTCTGTGAGATTAGTTGGCGGCACAACTTTGTCTATTGCTTCCATGCTCTTTTTCCCAACTTCAATTCCTCCTTTATGAACTAAAAATCCCAAAAACTCACCAGCCGAAACTCCAAAGGCACATTTGTTTGGATTCATCTTCAAGCCATGCTTTCTTGTGCACTCCAGAGTCTTTCTTAAATCGGCTAAATGTCTTTCACGATTTCTAGACTTGACTACTACATCATCGATGTAGATTTCTACAATCTTGCCGATCAGCTCGTGAAAAATATAATTCATAGCTCTTTGATAAGTTGCACCAGCATTCTTTAACCCAAACGTCATGACTATCCACTCGAACAAACCAATATGACCAGGACATCTGAAAGCTGTTTTCGAAATATCTTCTATTGCCATAAAAATTTGGTTATAGCCAGCATTACCATCCATAAAACAAATGACCTCATAACCTGCTGCTGCATCTACCAGCAAATCGGCAACTGGCATTGGGTAACCATCCATGGGAGTAGCCTTATTAAGATCTCTAAAATCTATGCAAACTCTCATTTTTCCATTTTTCTTGTATACCGGTACTATATTTGAAATCCACTCTGCATACTTGCATGGCCGAATGAAGTTTGCTTCTATTAACCTTTCAACCTCCTTCTTCACATCGGCCAATACTTCCTCTTTGTATATCTTCCTTGGAGGTTGTTTATAAGGACGAAATCCAGGTTTAATGGGTAATCGATGCTCAACAATGGAACGATCCAATCCAGGCATTTCCGTGTAATCCCAAGCAAAACAGTCTTTAAACTCTTTCAACAAATCTATTAACTTTGATTTATATTCTGGGTCTAACTTTGCACTAATATACATCGGCCTTGGCTTAGAACCATCACCAACATTAATTTCTTCCAATTTATCAGCCGACATAAAACCACGTCCCAACTTTCCTTTGTTGCCATCGACGGGATTTCCCATTAAAAATTGCTATGAGAGCCGACTGCTTGGATCGGCTATTGGCCCTCGCTGAAAACATTTACAGGACCTTCTTTCCACACTTTTCCAGAGAAACAATCGACGCCCTCATATTCCCAATAGGTAGATTCTGTGGCAGCAACACTTACCGAATTATCAGCATGTACAACTTCAACATCATCTCCAATCCATTGAATGAGAATTTGATGCATAGTTGAAGGAATGCAACAATTAGCATGGATCCAATCTCTGCCCAAGAGTAGACTATATGCCCCCTTGCCATCAATGACAAAAAAGGTAGTAATCAGAGTTTTTGACCCAATAGTCAGTTCGACATGGACAGCACCTCGGGTATCGGAAGGATTGCCAGCAAAGTCCCTAAGCACCATGTCAGTTTTCAACAATTCTTCATTATTCATCCCAAGTTTCCTGAAGGTAGTATAAGGCATGATATTGATAGCAGCCCCTCCATCGACAAACATCTTAGTTAAAGGCTTGCCATTGACATATCCCTTTAAATAGAGTGGTCTCAAGTGACGATTCTTGATTGGTTTATCAAAAACAGCCTGCTGTGTTAATACAAGCTGAGCCATCAAATCCTGACATTCACTTTCATCAAAATCAGAGTACACCTCTTCTTGGACATCTTGGCTTTCGGGAGCTATAAATTCTGATGGGAGGAAGAAAGCCATACAAGCATTAGCCGAAGGATCACATCCATCAGGCTTCTTTTTTGGACGCCATATTTGTTTTGTTTCGGTAACTTCCAGTTCTAACTCCCTATTCCTCAACCGTTGCACTCTTCTTTTCTGACTTTTCCTCAGACCTGGAGGACACCACTGTCCTTTTTGCCATACATATTTATAGAAGTCAGCTTCTTCATCATGCACTCTATCATGAATCCAACCTGAACCTGCAACTCTTTTCCTTTACTGACTCTCAAAGCCACCTATTTTTAAACGCCGATCATCTTCAGGAACCTTCATTCTAAGTCTTTCACAGACGGGACGGCGGTTGACTCGAGATTGCCTATACTCGGAGTACTGAGCACTACACTCCGGACAATTATTTCTTGCAGGCAACCTCAAACCTTCATTCCAACAATGCCTAAAGAACGAACAACCCCAATGAGACTGCTCCTATTCTGTCATGTATTCTTCTTGCTCCCTTCGGTATACTTCTTCCTCATACCTCCGGCGTTCTTCCATAAACCATTGCTTCTTATAGTATTCCTTCTCTTGTTCCCTCTGCCACTTGTTTAGCAAAATACGTGATGTAACTCTGGGTTCGGAAGTTTGACCTTTCTCGGTTCGGCTATTCTAAAACCGAACTCGTTGCTGCAGCTCTCTACTGGTGACTTGTCGATCCAGGTCAACAGCACCACTCTCCTTTGCCCTATCAGAAGTCAACACCTTCACCTTGCCTTTACCCTTGAGATCATTGGCAGAGACCATATTCACAGAGAAAGAAATCATATTTTGCAGAAAAGGCTGATCATCAATTTTCATCTTACCATCAAACCTCAAATGTCCCTCTTGGATAGCTTTCTGGATTCGTATTCTGAACACTCGGCAATCATTAATAGAATGAGAATTAGTGTTATGAAAACCACAATACTTTTTGTCTTTCACTCCTTCAGGACGTAGCATAGGATGTCCTTCTGGCAGCTTGATGCGCCCTTCCTTTATCAACAATGCAAAAAGTCTATCTGCCTTAGTAACATCAAAATCATAGGTTCCCTTTTGTTGTTTCAACCAGCATTGACTAACTTGAGTGGGTTCCTTTGCCCAATTTAACTCAGCTGCAGCTATCTCATCTTCATCAATATACTCAGTCGCTTCATCCAGAAAGCCTTGATACACCTCATTAGTGGCATTGTTCTTCTGAAAGCGATTATCTCTCCTGAATCCTTGGGCTTGATTACTCATAGCTGCTAAACACTGTGTAAGTTGGCCAAGATCATCAAACTCTAAACCGAACAATTTCTCCCTGATATTCGGCAACATTCCTGCTATAGCTATTCCAGGTAGTTGATCATCTGGTAAATTTAGAGAATAACACATATTCTTAGTCTCCCTAAATCTGCGAAGATACTCCAATGGTGTCTCATTTGTTCTCATCCTCAGACTCATGAGATCAACCAACTTCTTCTCATTGGTACCCGTATAGAAATATGAATGAAACTTCTGCTCTAGTTCTACCCACGTACCAATGGAATGAGCTGGTAGAGACGTGAACCATGTGAAAGCTAGTCCTGTAAGAGACAAAGGAAAATATCGAATCCTCCAAGCTTCATCTGAAGCAGCTTCTCCAAGCTGCATTAGGTATCGACTGACGTGCTCTATGGTACTAGTATCATCTTGACCAGAAAACTTAGTCAAATCTGTTGGAGGCTTCACCCTTGGAGGCAATGCCACTCTGTTGTACCATTCTGGATAAGGAGACTTGTATGAATAGTATTGATTCTTTGGCTTCAAGCCGAACTGATTTTGCATCATATCAGCCATCCTGTGCATCAAGACATCAATGCCTGGATCCTGATTTCCTTGTATTTGCACTCCAGAAGGCAATCCTGAAACACTTCTATACCCTGGATTTGGCACAGCATTGATAGCACTGTAATCAGTAAATTCTTGATACCCATCTCCATACATATTCTTCTGCAATCTGTTTGATGCTGGAGAAACTCTATAAGCTGAAGGTGGCACTTCTCCTGTGGTACCAAATGTCACCTGGCCATAGGTGGGATGTGATTGCTTTTCAGTGTGAGTCAATCCACCTATATTTGAAGGTGACGCTACTTCTTTTCCAACAGGCTTCTCTTGATGCTTTGGAACATTGAAAAGCATCGGCCCACT
The DNA here is from genome assembly GCF_019320115.1 of Miscanthus floridulus. Taxonomy (NCBI): domain Eukaryota; kingdom Viridiplantae; phylum Streptophyta; class Magnoliopsida; order Poales; family Poaceae; genus Miscanthus; species Miscanthus floridulus. The sequence goes on along the minus strand of NC_089581.1, from coordinate 55,723,934 downwards.
GAGTGGTCCAACATTTTCTTCGAAGTATTTATCAACCATTGGGCCAAAAGTACTGATCATGATTGCCCGAAAGGTATTCAGAAAAGCTGTGTGATGGTTTGTCATGGTTTCTCCCATAGCTTTATAAACCAGGGCTGCCATCTTCTGAGCATCCTCCTCTTCAGTGTAATCAGTTTGATGCGGAAGAAGAACCCTTGGCATTGATTGCTTTTGAAATACTTTATTGCTCTTGTTTTTGGAAAAAGACATCAAGCATTTCCGTTGGTATTGCTCACATGCTTGTAGCACTAAATCCTTGTAATTATCTGGCAATTCTGCCATGCTTACATCCAGAACATGATCATTGTTGATCTCAGATGCCATCTTGAACTAGCAGATGGTCCCACCGAGCGTGCCAAAAAGTGTGTTGACACAAAATGTGACGCACTGTGCCTCACACACAGCAAGCCGAAAAACGTAGCTTCAATCGGGTTCCCGGGTGCTTCGTTATCCGGAAGCGTGCCAGTCAGTTTGACCTGAAAACTAACAAGGGATAAAACAATTAAATGTCAAACCGGAACATGTCGGGTAATACTAGACAGTTCCACATATATGGCCCTGAAGCCACTTACAACGACATACAGCTATAGAGAGCTGTCTGCCAATGAGTTCATAAACCGTTCAGCTAATCGTAAGATGAATACACGTTGAGACCTGATTACCGAATACACGTGCATGGGAAGACATGTTTGAACAAGTGAAATTAATTATGAGTTAATGCATAACCAAGCTCGGCAGTTCAGCCGAATTGGGGTCCATGAAGAAGGAACGTGCAAATAAAAACGATTAAACTAATCTAAAACCTGCGTCTGCCGCACGACACCTAGTTTTGTTAAAGCTTAAACATGATTAACATGCATGAACCCGCAACATGTGACAACCTAGATTAAAATAATTCGGCCATTACGAGCACGCTATCTAGTTGCAAAGATATTATGAAAAAGCAATGATCGTTGAAACACGAATAAAACCACAAGAGAGAGAAGGCCGAACAATATCAATCTAGATTGGGCAGAAGTGTGTTACAAATATATATATATATATATATATATATATATATATATATATATATAAAATATTCCGTAACATGCAACACTGGATAACTTAATGAATCTATTTAGATTTTGCCGTATCTAAAAGAGCCGATAACTATCTTGCTTTTACTGAGCATATTGAGCAAACGCCTGCCGCACGGTATCCACTCATAAACAAAGCATAAGCAAAGACTTCTTGATTGTCAAACAAAGATCCGCCGCACGACCATTGAAAACAAACAAGACTACTTGCATCATGTCTAAATCCACCGCATGATACTAAACATGATAACAAGGTTGTCGGAACTTACGGAGGTCGACGGATCGATGACTCCTCTCGAAGAACTCGACGACACGACAAAAGGACTCGAAAGTTGGCACGGGGCCGGTTGTATTGATTTGGTTGTGAACACTTATTACAATGGTTGAGGGTCAATATTTATACCCTAGACAAAACACGAGTCCTAGAGGACTACAATTTACAAAGGAACCTCTAAATTAACTTGGAAACCCACGATTCCTTACCCTAAACTTTTAGAGTCCTTTACTATTACAACTTTCACCTTTTCGACCGGCCTTGCCTGCCATCTTTTGTTTTTCCCGAATGGAATCACCGCCTTCTGGAATAACCGACCGCAATGCATTTAGCCGACCGCTTGCCTTGTTTGCCGAATACCCTTCTTCCAGCATGTGGGTCTACCTATCATCTTCCATAATCGACCAAAATCCAGTGTTAACAGGAAGGAGGAGAGGCAGTAGTTGGAGAATAGGCAAAGGATTGCAGCGAGAAGCCCTCTCCCTTCCCCTATTTAAAGAGGAGGCGCAACAGTTGAGGAAAGGCGAAAGGATTGGGGTGAGAAACCCTCTCCCTTCCCCTATTCAATGAGTATGGGATACGATGGGACGCGCCCAAAACCGATGGGATGCACCCTGCCCGATGGATGGCGCCTAGTCAGACGTGATGTGGCCTAGGTATGGCCCACCACTACCGCATGCCAAGCATGAGAAACAAGGCACCACTATGCGCAAGCAGCCCTCTGCCTTCCCAGGCGGGACTTGGAAAGGCCCAACTACGAGATCTCCGCCCAGGAGAGACCAATGGGCTTCCTGAGTCGATTGGACAGCTTAGGCAAACGCTGAGAGACAGGTAAGGAGCAGAGGGATGCCCCATGTGGGCCATGCCAACTTCATCATGAACGATGAGCGTGGATCCCGATCGGACATATCTGATAGGGGCTCCTCAAACCCCATCACTCGAGTCATCAAGGTAACATTACCAAACCCCACTATTTCTTTATATGATCATTTATTCATCTGTTGTCATTCATACATTCATACACACATTCACACATTCATCCATGCACGCATTCATTCATCCCATACATCTGAAGCATTGCATATGCAGTTAAATGCATCAAAATGCTCTGTGTTGCATCACAAAGCGGTAGTTGCCTCATTCCAACATGAGCAACGACCGACCTGGTTTGAAGGCTGGCCCACAAAGGGCTTGAGGCTGCCTCACATCAAATAGAGCCAGGGTAGAAAATGCAGATGAGCCATGCCCATAGAGTCTCCATTAAGGGGAGGCTAGTGGGCCACATGGGTCGGTCTCTAGAATGACCTAGGTATCTACCGAGACAAGGGTTAAGGAGCAGTGGAATGCCACATGAGGGCTAGGTCGATCCCATCATGAACAATAGACCTAGATTTTACTCGAACATGCCCATTAGCGAGCTCACCGAGCATGTCACTCGAGCCATCGTGGCAAGCGACGTTAGCTTAGCCCCTCCGGTTGCAAAAACCGTAGATGGGGTAATGCACAAAAACTCAAAACAACCCCTACCAAGCCCAATGGGGCTCGTGAGCTCAGGATGATCCCTTGACACATCCAAAACGCCTCAGCACATCCGACACCTAGATCCACCACTCCAACTCGCCCGATCCCTCATTGCGCTTAGCGCCTGGATCCATGACTCTGACCAGCTTGATCCCTCGACACGTCCAAATTGCCTTGGCACGTTCGATGCCTAGATCCATGACTCTAACTCACTCGATCCCTTATTGCGCCTAGCACCTGGATCCATGACTCTGACCTGCTTGATCCCTTAACATGACCAAAACACCTCGACACGTCCGATGCCTAGATTTGGGACTCTAACTTGCTGAATCCCTCGACTTGACCAAAATGCCTCGGCATGTCCGACGCCTAGATCCGTGACTCTAACTCGCTCGATCCCTCATTGCGCCCAGTGCCTAGATCCATGACTCTGACCCGCTCGATCCCTCGTTGCGCCCAGCTCCTAGATCCACAACTTTGACCCGCTCGATCCCTTGTTGCGCCTAGCACCTAGATCCATGACTCTGACCTGCTCGATCCCTCAACACGACCAAAATGCCTCGGCATATCTGATGCCTGGATCCGTGACTCCGACTCACATGATCCCTCGTTGCGCCCAGCGTCTAGATCCATGACTCCGACCCACTCGATCCCTCAGCACGTCCGATGCCTAGATCCGTGACTCTAACCCGCTCGATCCCTCGACACGTCCAAAATGCATCGGCATGTCCAATGCCTAGATCCACAACTCTAACTCGCCTGATCCCTCGTTGCGCCCAGCACCTAGATCCATGACTCCGACTCGCTTGATCCCTCGACATGTCCAAAATGCCTCAGCATGTCCGACGCCTGGGTTAGAAACTAGAAAGAGGAGGCTACGCCCACCATGGTGCACACACTCACACCTGCTGACAAAACCCCCCAGGCGATTCTGCCCTAAATCACCCAGGGGCTACACCCACTGATGAAACAAAAAACTCCGCCACTAGCAACACAAAAAACCCCATAGACGATTCTACCTGAATCGCCCAGGGGCTTGGGGGCTACACCCATGGGTGTGCTCGCGTGCACCCGCTGTCAAGACAAAATCGCCCAAACAATTCTACCCGAATCGCCTGAGGGCTCAGGGGCTCCTATCGGGTTCATAAACCGAGGGCCCCTCATGGATCTACTTCCCAACAAAAAGCTTGGCCCAGCAGACGATGTTCTGAATGTCATGCAACTCTTGGGCTGGCCCAAAAACCTAACGATAGGCCAGAAGGGCAATCCAATCTTTGATCGAAAGGCCTGGCCAAAGAGGAACGATGCCTGCTTCCGACTCTGGCCCGCCTCTTCGACTGGAAGGCCTCGCTTCTAACTCTGGCCCACCTCTCTAACCGAAAGGCCTAGCCAACAATGCTTTCGGCTCTAATCCATGTCTCTGACCGGGGATACACCGAACCTCTACTTATAGCTCTTCTCCGACTAGCACAGTCAGAGCCGACTGGGACCAACCAACCGGGGATGCCCGCTCGGTGAGGACCAGGAAACGGGCAGAGCAAGTAAAGCAAGACGCTCAAGTCAAACCACAAAACCAAGGACCATACCCTGTACACCTGTAGGACGGCGTGGGCAACAAGACTTTGTAGCATACGAACTCTCACTCTCTCTCTCACTTGTAAAGGCTGTCCCCTTCATCTATAAAAGGGGATGCGCTCTCTCTCAATGGGGAGATCAATCGGACGACAACTAAATCACTCTCTAATGATCCAAACATCCAAGGATTCCAACGAACAACAGATGTTCAAACACTTATCACATAGTGGAGCTCCCATCACTCTCGGCCCTTTAGACTACAGTCTGACCAGACCTCTTGCACCCCCATCTTACTCCCTTCCATTTGTAACCCCATAGCAAACTTTGAGCACCTGGGCTCAGGAATAAAGTCATCGACTGACTCAAACTGGACATATGGCACATTGCCTAAACTAGTATAAACCTTGTGTCATTGAGTGCTAGGCCACATCCGATCACAATGTATAGCAAAACTACAAATATTTACGTGTTGGTCATTGTCGACAGAATATCATTAGCAATCCTCCGAGGTGTATCCCATGAAGGTAGATTGATCAACAGAGAAGCGTAAGATCAAAAACAAGAAGGCAACATAGACACATGAGTTAGACAGGTTCAGGCCATCAGTATGACGTAATACCCTACTCATGTGGTCTGTTGGTTTGTATTAGTTTAAAGGGGGTCCCTGCCGCCTTATGTAGTCTAGGGAGAAGGGTTACAAGTCGGTTAGATCTAAGAGATAACCAGAAAGTAATAACTGATTACAGGAATCTTGGGATCATACATATCCTAATAGATCTTGCAGTATCTTTAGAATATCTTCCAGATGTCTTGCAGGAGGCGATGAGCAGAGTCATGCCCCGCAAGGCTTCATCTTGTGGGCTAGGCCGCCCCTGAGGGCACAGCCCATGTGGTCTACTATGGGTGTCTAGGGTCATACCCCCCACAGCTAGTCCCCAAGCACCTTGTACCCATTGTGCAACGCCGTCTTGAGCTTGTCTGAGCAGGTACGAACACGGCCGAGAAGTCAAACTCATGGTTCGACCACCGTGATGAGTTGCCGAGCAGTTGCGAGCAGTTGCCAAGCAGCGTGAACTATCGCCGAGCAGTGTGAACCAAAAACGGCTTGCCATAAGGGTGTAAGGAGCTCAAGTTCAAAATTGAAAATTTCTTCACAACTGCTCGGCAACTCATCACGATGGTGTAGAGTCTTCTAGAATAAAACAAGCACACTCACCACTAGGTGAAGTGTGCCCACTTAGCCCCGAGCCTGATAGTAGATGACGTAGTCATGTGGTGCCAGCGTCCAAAGTAGAAGAATAGTAAAAGACCAGCCGAGCAAGCAGCCTTGAAATGAGAGAGAGCACATTCACCATAAGGTGAAGTGTGCCCACTTAGTCCCTGAGCCTGATAGTAGATGACGTAGTCATGTGGTGCCAGGGTCAGAAATACAAAAATAGTAAAAAACTAGTCGAGCAGGTAGGCAGTCCCTGAGCCACAAATGGAGATATCAGAGAAATCCAATCCTAGAGAAAAAACCGGAGTAATGGTTGTACAGTAACGGTTACTGGGCCTTAATAAATTGCGGAGAAGTCAGCGATTATTCGGCGAGTGACAATCAACGGCGGCGATAAATGAGCGATGTGGGCTGCGGTTGTGTGAAAGCCCAGGTTACAGCCCACGTTGTTGTTGCGGAGAATTTGTAGAGGCGTAAATCGTAGGAACGGTTTCCCAAAAAACCTCAAATGCGATAGGGTGGGGAAAGTGCTTTATAACTGCGCCGCCGCATCCCACATTTCCACCTTTGCCACTTTGCCATTTTGTCTTCCTCCTCAGCCCTCGTGTTTCCAGATTTGCATCCACATTTACTTCCGCCGCCAAACCCTAATCAGATCTGGGAGATGGCGCCAAAGAAGGGAGCTACGAAACCAAAGAAGATGAGCCCCATGAAGGCAGGCGCCGAAGCCCAGCATGATGAATAGTGGGTGCCATCGCAAATGGGAGATGCAGAACTCAACAGATTGGTGGAAGCCAGCATTCTTCCTGACCGTGCTACCACCGGATGGCGGTTGGCCCTCGGTGAGTCCTTCCCAATGCCTCATACTGATGAAGTGGTGGTATTTGAGGATTATTTCTAGCATGGGTTGGGATTTCCTATTCATCCATTCCTGAGGGATCTGTTGGAGCTCTGGGTGGTTAGTCTATGCAACCTCCATCCTAATACAGTTTTGCACATCTCAATCTTCATCCATTTCTATGAGGCATATCTTGGAATCCTCCCCCACTTCAACCTCTTCCATCACCTATTCTGGCTGAAGAAGAGAGGCAGTGGTGGTTCCAAGGTGGTCGGCGGGGTGTACCTTCAGCTGCGTGATGGGATGGCGAGCGAGTACCATACTATGCCGCTGAACACATTAGTGAAGGGGTGGAATGCCAGGTGGTTCTATATGAAATAGAGCCACCTAGCCATCCGCTATGACGCCGACCACATCCTGGAGAGCCAGAGGAGCTGGTCGGAGATGCTGAGCGGCGCTGATATGGAGCAAGTGAGGGAGCTCCTTGCCTTAATAAAGGGCGTAAGGACCAACAACGGATTGGTAGCGGCGAGCTTTATAGTACGCCACGTGTAGCCCTATAAGGAGAGGGCACACCCAGCCTTCGAGTTCAAGGTGGAGACCGATGGTACCTGAGAGAGGCTAGAGATGTTATCGAGGGACGTCGTTGAAGAGCGGGCGGTAGAGCTATTCACTCTGTTTGCCTCATTCAACATGTCAGGGTATATGAAGCCCTTTAACTGCAAAAATCTGCCTCCTTAGGTAAATATCTCAGTTATGTATTCCTGATGCTTTTTATCCTTTGTCATTGCCGAGCAGTGGACTGATTCACTTATGTGAAGATCCATTCGTAGGATAGGGCGGTGTACTTTTTAGGTGTGCTAAGGGTGATTGGCCACCAGCGGTGGATGCATGACCACTGGCTCAACCTGAAGAAAGTGTCGTCGGCGTCTCTTTGGAGTCCAGAGGTACGGATGCTAGTCGGACAGAGAGTCCTCCCCTAGTGTCGGAGAAAGCCTGGGGGAAGAGGGCAGCGGTAGATGAGCCAACCTAGAAGAAGAGGAAGATGGCGGCTGCTACTCCCCTCAAACTAGGCGGCATCTCGCTTGGCGATGATCAGACCACTCGAACGTGAAGGACCATGGTGTTTGATTGGTCTGATGACGATGAAGTTCCAACGGCTCCTCCACCAAGCACGAAGGAGCCTCCGCGCAACACGCGCATGGAGGATCAATCAAGGGGAAGTGAAGGAGTCCCCAAGCAGGAGATTAGGGAAGTCCCTGAGCAATGGGTGAGGGAAGTCCCCACACAATAGACAATGGGAGTCCCCGTGGGGCAAGCGAAGGGAGTCCCCGAGCAATAGGCGGAGGTAAACCTGGAGCGGCAGGCGGAGAGGGTCCTAGAGTGGTAGGCAGAACAGAGGTCGACTGTGGAGGAGGCAGGACCTCCTCACTAGAGCATGGGAGTTGACCCCACGGCTGCCCCTAGGGGCTTGGGCAGGCACCACCGGTTCAAGAAATTGAACTAGCAGACCAAACCATAAGTACCCTTGTCTTGGAGTTACTTTGTTGTAGTTTCTTAACTTTTCTAGTGACTAATGAGCTGATCTGCTATAGTGCAAAGCATATAGAGGATCTAACCCCACCAGTCCGAACTATCGAACAACCGATGGTTGAACCCGGGGTGGAGGCAACGCTAGCGGCTCCTATCCCAAAGTCCCTAAGTGCTCGGCAGTTAGAGGAGGAGTCAACTGCCACCACTGGCGAACTTGGTGGTGGCAAATAATTGGCGCCTGCAGCAGATGAGTCGGTGATGATACCCAAGGCAATGGCAAGAACCTTTGGGTCTTCGAGAGCAGAAGCTGGAGCTACCGATGATGCGCCGCGGTCTAGGGAGGCGAAGCCAGTGGCGGCCGAGGAGCAAACAGTGCCCCCTGAGGTGTCACTGGGGATGGTTGGACCCACTATCCAGCCATGGAGCCCCCTAAAGGTGCCTCGAGCTACGGCCGAAGAAGATGAGGTGGAAGAGGTCGGGCATGCTGAACCTCGACTCCAATCCATTAGAATCCTCCACAAGCAAAGCGATGAGATGCTGGTTATCGAGGAGGAAGACACCACCAGGGAGATGAAGAGAGTAAAACCCACCATTGCTAGAGTAATGAAACAAATCAAGGTCAGTACTGCATCTAGAATGCTCGTCTATGATGTTGGAGATCAAAGTTTGTCATTAGCATTGTACATTTGTAGGTGATAACTTGAACTGCTGAGCAGCGACATTAGCTGATAAAGAGGATGGAGCCCCTTACTGAAGAGAATGAGAAACTCAGGGAGGCGATGAACCTCTCGGAGAGAAACATCCAGAGGGCCCAGCGCGAGCGAGACCTTGTAGAGTCCAACACACGGGACCTAGACTATCAAAGGGGGTGCTATCCGAGCAGCTATGGAGCAAGTCCGAGTAGCTGGCCACTGTCTCCAAACAACTGAGGGGTGCCTCCAAGCAGTTGGAACATAAATCTAAATAGCTTAGAAGTGTATCCAAAAAGAAAGTAGGTATGGTATATCGGTGAATGTACTTTGTATTGCTGAACAGCCATATTTTTTGTGGTAACTGTTGTGTTTGTAGAGCAAGATGCGAACCTTGGCCATCTACGCCAAGCCATCGAACAACTTCGACAGGAGAAGGTGAAGGAGTCAGAACGATCAGACAAACTGGCCGAGGAGCTGAAAGGTGAATACCTCCTGGTCGGAGTTACTGTTGAAGTAGTTTCCTTGTATGATGGAACATTGTAACGCTTGCAGGCTATTGTCATAAAGCCAAGGCACAGTTTGATGTGCTGGTGCAGGAGGCCAGGACCCAAAGGGATAACTTCGATGCTGTAGTCACCGCAATTAAACTGGTGCTTGACTGTGTCGACCTAGAACCGTCTCCTTAGCCTGATGGTAGGCGGAAACATTTGGACACCATCATCTAGAGGTGCAAGGTGATGTGGGAGAACTTTAAGAGCTTCAACTGCGACACCATTGTGACTGTCGCTACTGACGCCCTTGCGGTGGTTCAGTCCCACTACCTAGCCATCGACCTTCAGGTGATAGGGGGTGGGTTTGTCGAAGGGCTAAGCGAGGTGGAGACCCAGCAGCTGGAGGATGAGGTGGAGGATGCAGTGAAGAAGCTAGCCAGCGATATAGGCCTATTCAGCGAGATGGGCAGTGATGGTGGAGCACAATGATCTGCTCGAAGGGTATTGTCTATAACATCTTTAGAGGGTAGTTAGGATGCGCGAGAGTGCAAAAACATTTATGTATGTGTATAAATGTTATAAAGTGCATGTGATGCAGCTTGACTGTATTTGTGGCAAAAAATCATTGTAGTAATAGCCCAACTGCAATTATACGTAGTATAAGTAGCATCCGAGTAGTTAGTTCATTACTAAGCCCTATGGCCTCGGCTAGCCCATAGTCCATAACGTCGAGCGCGGAGCTCGTGGACGTGTAGGAGGAACAGGCATGACCAAGGAACCGTAGCCGACCGCCCATAACGTAGAGCACGGAGCTCATAGAGATCGGAGACTGGGTCTTCTCCATAGAGCGCAGAGCGGAACATGTGCTGCTCGACGGTTAGTGAAATAACTTGGAGATAAACATAGTATAAATGGCATCCGAGTAGTTAGTTCCTTACTAAGCTCTCGGCTTTGGCTAGCCCATAGTCCATAACATCGAGCGCGGAGCCCGTGCACATGTAGGAGGAACATGCATGACCAAAGAACCATAGCCGACCACCCATAACGCAGAGCGTGGAGCTCGTAGCACATGTAGGGAGAGATTAGAGACTGGGTCTTTTCCATAGAGAATAGAACAGAACGTATGCTGCTCGCTAATTGGTGAAATATCTTGGAGAATTGGAGAAAAATCTTCAGCGATTTGGAGAAACATGTGGCAAAATACGTTGGCAATTTGGAGAAAACATGTTCGACAATTCAGACAAAACGTGTTCGGTGATTTGGAGAAACTCCTTCAGCGAAAACATTGAAGATTTAGAGAAAAGTGGTCGGCGCAGTTATGGTGATTTCATATTGGTGTTCTTCATGGAGTGGCGTAGAGTTCGGCCACCGTAAGTGGAGATTTAAACCATAATAGAGAAAAAATGGAGACAAATTATGGAGACCAAAACTTTATTCATCATAAAGTGGAGAGTACATATCTGGGGCGTTTCAAGGATAGAAATGTATAAGGTGCTTGATGTGCCAAGAGTTGGGAACATCGATTCCGTCTAAGTCACATAGACAATAAGACCCTGGTTAGGTAACCTCTTTGACGACATAAGGCCCTTCCCAGGGGGAGGAGAGCTTGTGCATCCCTTTGGTTTTTTGTTTCCTGCAAAGAACGAGGTCGTCGACAACAAATGAACGACCTTTGATATTGTGGTTGTAGTACCTCCGCAAGCCTTCTAGATACTTGGCTGTGCGGACACAAGTGATTAGGCATTCTTCCTCAACCCTGTGGCATCCTCTATCCGAACAACTATGGCTTGCTCTTCATCTGTAACACCCAGTTTTAAAGACAAAACTAGATACACACTATATGTGAGCCCAGGAAGTCAAATCTCACATATAGCCACAAATAAGGGTAATATCAAAAGACAATACTTATTACATAACATATTAGTATAAAGAATATAACCTCAGAGTATAGACAGTAGAAATATAACTCCGATCTTTAGGCAAAGACTCTAAATCCACAGGGACGACTGACTGGTTGACAACAAGCCTAACTGCTCCAGACTAGCAATATGGTACCCATCCAGGATTTTCATTGGATGTAAAACAAGTGTAAGCTCACCATGCTTAGCAAGTATATCAAAGGGATATATGAGGCTCATAAGGCTTGACACTGTTTGACTGCAGTTCGCAATTTTAGTTGATCAAATTTTAGCATCCTAAATCACTACTTTAATGAATAGTCCCAATTCCAAAGTGATATTAAAGTATAGTCATGTTTATCTCAATTCCCAACCATCCACCATCCATAGTAACCACTAATCTTGAAGGATCCAGACTGCTCGTATCCGTGAGCATGGCTGTTATAACAGGTCAAATATTTCTGCAGAAATTATACATCTTTACCGACCGAGCCATGATTCCCAATGTCAGGGTTTGCAAAGCCCACTACACCTCTACCTAGGAAGTGTGGCAGGGTTTCACTATGTAACCCTTAGCTAGTCGCACTAACAAGTCGTAGCTACTAAGGAGTGGCACACGTGGGCATCACAGTACGATACACACATCCTAGCAGAAAAAGGAAAGCTACCCTCTTACCCTTACTGGAAGCTACAGATGAGCTAGTACAATCTAGTTAACAGGTTAAAGTCAGAGCCATATGACACTCAGGGTTGTACGGAACCTCCTAGGTTGCCGCTTCAGGATTAAGTCCTTACGGAGAGGCACTAGAGTACTCAACCCCGTACTCTAGCCCCCTATCTGTTGCTAAAAAGCTCCATTTTATCACATTGCATATAGCCTTTAGTATGTTTAACAATTATTTTATGTTAAGCGCTGCAACATCTATCCAAAATGCATACCCAAACCCTAGGTAACAAGGATATGTGGTACAAGTATTCATCTAGGTAAAGTCTTTAAGGGTATATCAAATTAGACACATGCATGAATATGAAGTGTGATAATTCATAGGTACAAGGGGCCTTTGGTACACTTGCCTTAAATATCGATCCTTCAGTAAGCTTTAATCTTCAACGTCCTTCTTCTTCTTCTGGATCGCCACGTATATCTCACCGACTGGACGTAATCATAGAACACCACACAACATCCATACACATACATGCATAGCATACAATTACATCTATATCAAAATAGTACACCAATAATAGAAAATAAGTAAAAGAGTTTGAAATACGATTCTACGTATTGCTACGAACACACAGTCATGAGAGGCACGCTAATCGGAGCTACGATTGAAAAGATACATCTACCAGAAGATTTTGCTTATAAAACGGAAAACCATAAGCTTTAAAACAATATACTAAAAGAGTGGGATCGTTGCTACAATCACGGGAACGCAAGAATCACCGATAACGGAACTATCATTAAAAAGAAACGACTATCGGGATTTTATATTACAAAAGAGAGAAAAATCCTATATGCTTGATTTATTTTAATTGAGCAAAACTATATGAAGCGTATTAATTTAGATTACATAAAATCATATTTTATTTTAAAAGCCGAGTTGAACTAGTCATATTTTATACATAAACATGCACGTATCATTTAATCAAATTAACTTTAACTTTACAAGAGAAAAATGCATGTGAAAGCATCTTAACTGACTTTATATAAATCATGTTGAAACTAAGCAAATTATAATTAATAAATACATATTTAAGTTGACATTAATTAACAAGTAATTATAAAAGGTAGATAATGTCCTAGATTGTTGTTATTTGAAAACAAGTTTACGTAATCATTAATCAAATTACTATTTAACTTATAAATTTTCAAGATGTGAGACATGTTAAACATCGCTGCTAACACGTATCACACATTGCGATGAAACTCGCGCAATCGAATCGAAATCAAAAACCTAAATCGACTTTAATTAATCAATGATTAATTAATTATAGACACAATTAATATTTTAATAAAATAAATTCATAAACATGTGATATGAAAACTAATAGCGCTACTGCGTAGATCTCCACGACACGAAACTAACGCAACCAGAACGAACCGAAACGGACTTAAAATAGAGAAACAACATAGATTGACGAACCAGTGACAAAACTGTAAATATGGTCATCCTTGGCTGTAGCCGATCGTGCTTTGATGTATGAACTTATTAGCTTGTACTGTAGAGACAAGTAGCACATGAACACCTTTGCTGCTATTGTCTACCGACGAACAGATGAAGCCGGCCCTAAGCATATGTGCAAAGATAGAAAGAATAAATGGAAATTGTTTCTTACCAAAACAAAATGAAGAAGCCAGTTGTGCGGTAGAGGTGCGTCGATGGGCTCTGCCGGCATATATGTATACGCTGGGTTTAGAGATTTTAGAAATCCAAGATATTTTAGGAAATAATTTATTTTTAGAATTAAAATAATTACAGAAAATCAGGAATTACTATTTAGGCTGCGAAAAATATCTTTGAGCTACGAAAAATACTAGAAAAATTCCTAGGGAGAGATGAAAGAATAAGGAACACAACCAAAGTGGTTTTAGCTCTCGAAAAACACTTTTGCATTGATCGAGGAAAAAGACAAAGCTCTAAGAAATAGGAATTTAATCTCGAAAAAGGTCGAAAAGATTTCCGGAAAGAGAGACATCCTTCTAACGCATCTTAAAATATTTTCCAAGCCTTTGGATTTTGAAAACAAAGCATCTTATCTAATTTTTGTTTTTGTAAGTTTTCAAATTCTTTTTTAACCACTATTTGAAAAGTAGTATTTTGAAGATTGACATTTGAATTTATTTTCCTAACCACTCATCACAAAAGTACCAATGCAACGACATGTATACGCGAACATGTTGCTACCCTTATGTTGGATTATAATTTAAAGAGATTTTTCTTTTACCTATGTTTTATGAGCACAAAACAATTAACAGAAATTATTTTACTCTTTTTAGAAAGTAGCTAATTTTAGGGTGTTACATCATCACAATTCACCACTCTAGGTGCTCGGAAGGCAATATCTGCTAGTAGTATGGCTTCTAAGCCGTAGACCAAGAAGTATGGAGACACACCGGTGCTGCGACTAGCTTGAGTACGCAGTCCCCAGACTACAGCTGGTAGCTCCTTGAGCCATCAGCACGGATGCTTTTCTTCTTTCTGATATAGCCTCTTTTTGAGGGCATCAAGGATCATGTCGTTCGTTGGTTTGACCTAGCCATTGGCTCTAGGATGGGCAACGGAGACGTATTTGATGGAGATGCACCGGTCTTCGTAGAAGTCCCAAAAGTGATGGCCAGTAAACGTAGTTCTGAGATCGGTGATGATGCTGTTCAGGAGACCAAATCTGTGGATGATATCTTCAAAGAGCTCGACTGCTTTCTTTGCAGTAGCCAAGACAAGTGGTTTATACTTGATCCACTTGGAGAACTTGTCGATGGTGATGTATACGTACCGGAAACCACCTGGCGCTGGCTTGAAAGGCCCAATCATATCCAGTCCCCAACATGCAAAGGGCCAGGAAACTAGGATGGTCTATAGCTCTTGTGCCGGCACGTGTATCTACTTGGTGAAAAATTGGCATCCTTCACAACATCGGACGAGGACTTCTGCATCGAAGATGGCCGTGGGCTAGTAAAAACCAGCTCAGAAAGCTTTGCCGACCAATGTTCTCGTGGCCGCGTGGTTGCCGCCGGAGCCAGAGTGAATTTTAAGAAGTAGCTTCACTCCATCTTCTTGGGTGATACATTTTTGTAGAATCCCATCCTTGGCACTTTTCTTTATCAAGTTGCCGTCCACCACCACGTAATGCTTGCTTCGACGGATTAGGCGTTTGGTTTCAGTCTTATCGACAGGTACTTCGACGCTGGAGAGGTACTTGATGAACTGTTCCCTCCAATCAGCGGCCGGCAAAGGTACCATAAGTACTAGCTGCTCGGTAGGGGGAACTTCCTGAATTTCCTTTTCTTCCTTAATGGATGGCGCTAGAAGATCTTGAACGAAGACCCCCGATGGAATCACGGCGTGAGAGGAGCCTAACTTGGACAAGTGATCGGCGAGCTGATTTTGATCGCGTACCACGTGGTGGTACTCGATACCGTAGAACTTCCCTTCAAGCTTCCTGATTTGTTGAGCTAGTTGATGACCAGCGTGGAGTCCCCATATACCATGAGGCATTTGACACCAAGCTCAATGGCTATACGGAGTCCATGGAGACATGCTTCGTATTTGGCGGCGTTGTTGGAGGCCAAAAAGTGTATTCGGAGAACATATCAGAGTTTATCCTTGGTCGGTGTAATGAACAGCATGCCTGCACCAGCACCGTTGATGTTAACGGTGTCGTCGAAGTACATCACCCAGTGCTCAGGGCAGGTGGCGGAGATGGGCTCTTGGATCTCAGTCCATTTAGTGATGAAATCAGTGAGCGCCTGAGACTTGATGGTAGGCCTGCTTCTGAATTCAATGGATTAAGTGCCGAGCTCGACAGCCCACTTGATGATATGGCCGTTGGCCTCTTTGTTGCAGAGGATGTCCCCCAGAGGGAACTCGGTGACCACAGTCATCTTGTAATACTTGAAGTAGTGACGAAGCTTGCGCGATGTGATTAGGATGGCGTACAGCAGCTTCTAGACCTGAGGATAATGAGTCTTGGGCTCATTAAGAACCTTGTTGATGAAATATACCAGACATTGTACCTTATAGGCTTGCCCGGCCTCCTCATGTTCGACCACAATGGCTATGCTAACGACATGAGAAGTAGCGGTGATGTAGATCAGGAGGATTTCGTCTGGCTATGGCACCGTCATGATTGGAGGCTTTGTTAGGAACAACTTGAGTTGCTCGAAAGTTGTGTCTGCCTCCTCCGACCTAGAAAAGCACTCAAAGGCCTTGAGGAGTTTGAAGAAAGGTAGCCCTTTTTTGCTGAGGCGTGGTATGAAGTGGCTTAAGGCAGCCATGCAGCCTATAAGCTTCTGTATATCCTTGATGTATGTTGGCCGTTTCATGTTGGTGATGGAGGAGACCTTGTCAGGATTGGGCTTGATGCCTCGTGCGCTGACAATGTAGCCCAAGAATATACCGGATGGAACTCCAAAGATGCACTTTGAAGGGTTTAGCTTCCATCGGTACCTTTTTAGGTTGGCGAATGTTTCTTTGAGGTCGGCGATAAGATCATCGGCGGTCTTGGACTTGATGACCACATCGTCGATGTAAGCTTTGACGTTGCGGCCAATCTATTGATCGAGGTACATCTGGATAGCCCTTTGATAAGTCGTCCCGGCATTCTTGAGTCCAAAGGACATGGTGGTGTAGCAATACGCATCAAAGGGTGTGATGAACGACGTCTTGATCTGGTCTTCTTCCTTGAGGGAGATCTGGTGATAGCCAGAGTAACAGTCAAGGAAGGAGAGCAGTTCATAGCTAGTGGTGGAGTCTATGACCTTGTCTATCCTAGGCAAACCGAAGGGGTCTTTAGGGTAGTGTTTGTTAAGATCAGTGTAATCAACGCACATTCTCCATTCTTTATTCTTTTTTCAAACAAGAATAGGGTTTGCTAACCACTTAGGATGATACTAAATCTGGCAGCTAAGAACCGTTTTATTTCTACCCAAGTAGCCTCCTTGTCTGGCGTGAATCGGTGAAGTTTCTGCTTGATTGGTTTGGCGGTCAGCGAGACATTCAAGGAGTGCTCGATCTTCTCCCGTGGTACCCCCGGCATGTCTGCAGGTTTCCAAGCAAACACATCAGTGTTGGCATGTAGGAAGAAGATGAGCGTGCTTTCCTATTTGGGGTCAAGGTGAGCCCCAATCTTTACGATCTTGGAGGGGTCGTCGAGGCTGAGGCTGACCTCCTTTATTTCCTTGGACTTGGTGGAGGCGCAGGGAGGCTCTAGCTCTAGGATCTCCATGTCGTCGGCAGGCAATGTCTTGGCTTCGGTGACCATGCTGGCCATCTGGATGAAGAGGCTGGTGGCTTCAGCGAGGGCGAGACTCTCTGTGCAGGCGTACGCGATGGAGAGGTTGGCCGGTAGGGCTAGAACTCCTATAGGCGAAGGCATCTTCAGCACCAGATACGCGTACTACGGTACAGCCATGAACTTGGCCAGAGCAAGTCAGCCAAGTATGGCGTGGTAGGCAGTGTTGAAGGCGGTGACGTAGAAGTTGATGTGCTCAATGCGGTAGTTGCTTGTCGTGCCAAACTATACTGGTAGGGTGATCTCTCCCAACGGTTTGAAGGCCCTACCAAGTACCACACCCCAAAAGGAGGAGTCAAAGGGTGTGAGATCTACTAACCCGAGGCCTAGCTCCTTTAGGGCTCCAGCGAAAAGGAGATTTAGAGCGCTCCCACCGTGGACGAGCACTTTTCTAAATACTACTTTCTGGACGGTTGCATCGAGGACGAGGGGGAAATGCCCTATGTAGGGAATGTCCGCCCATTGGTTGGCCCTACTAAATGTGATGGGGACCTTGGACCATGGGCGATAGCTAGGGTTAGCGGCGGCGTCTTCTGCAGTGACAGCGAGCACACGCCGTGCGGCGAGCTTCTGTTCTCCTCTGCTCTCGGTGGAGGCGAGGCCCCCAAAGATGGTGGCGACCACCTTGTTGTGGTCCTAGAAGGCATTGTTATTGCCCCTAGGTGGTCGGCGACCTTCGGCTTCATTGTTGGTGTTGACGTCCATCTTTTTGTCCTAGAACTCCTTACCCAACCCGAGGCAGTTCTTCATCTTGTGCTTGGCGTTCTTATGGAGAGGGCACAGGCCATCAAGGATCTTTTTGTACTGCTCATCGTAGTTGCGCTTGGCGCGAGGTTCATTGATGGTAGCGATGATGTGGTCTGGCCAGCGGCGGCGATTTTGACCAGACTTGGGACCTTCTGGTCGATCACGACCACTGTCACGATGGTAACTGCGATCGTCGAAGCAGCGGTCATTGTCGCGTCGATCGTCGGAGCGGTCGTCGTAGCAACATGTTGGGCGATGAGTGTAACAACCCCAAAAATTCACACACCAAAAATCACAACTACAATTTTTTTGTTGTTTAACCCCATGCAATGTTGAGTGACAACTATAGGAGCCAACCCTAGGTTTTTCATTAGTTGTAACCCAACTAGACAATTTCATGAGCATGGCATGTCATTTGTTAATTATGTTTATTTAAATTCTAACAAATAAAGTGTTGCATACATTGTCAACTCAAATTGTGATTTGGATTTCCAATTGCTTTACAACTTCTTTAAAGTAATAAACCACAAAGTAATTATTAATCAAACCAAAGAATAAATGCTTAAAATGAAAACCATTTCTATTTTTGTATAACAAGACTACCACTATTTTGTTACACAAAATAGCTAAATAAAGTTCCTAATATATATAAAAGAGTGTTGTGGGCCTCACATCTAAAAATCCAATGAATAAGGTACACTAGATTTGAATTCAAACTCCAAATCAAATTTGAATTCAAATAAAGAAGAAGAAAAATAAAACAGAAAAAGGAAAGGAAAGAAGAAAGCCTCGCAGCCGGCTTGGCCCGCTGACCAGCCCTGCATCACGCGTAGGCCGACCCAACCCATGCGACCGAACAACCGGCCTAGCAAGCCGGCCCAGCACGCCGCTCATGCCCACACGCCCATCTGCCCCACCTGCTGCCACTGCCACCTAGACCCCACGCGTTAGCCACTCCTGGCACAGTGCCTTCTTCCTCCCCACACCGGCATCTCCTCCCGACCGAGTCCCGACCAAAGCGACAGGCGTGGGCCTAGGGTCACGCAGATTGCCTGGCCATGTTCCCTTGGCGCCATGCCCACACAACCCCTACGCCAACTACCCCGCGCCCGTGAACCGTCCGATGCGTTCGGCACATCGCCTGCCATCCGCCCCATCCGCCATGGGTGAAGCTCAGACCTTGGGGCTATAAAGCGATGCCCAGAGCGCCCTAGGGATTCCTTAGCCCACCGCCGACATTCGATGGCCCAACTACCCGCATCACTCCGAGAGAAGAGGGCTGAGAGGGAAATTTGGAAGAGGGAGGTGAGCAGGGGGCTCAGAGAAGTCGATCACCGAAGCTCGGAGCGCCTACCCCGACAACGCGGCTACCACCACTAGGCAGCGCCTCGCAACTGCATCACCACCAAATGCCACCAAGCACCACTCGGTGAGTTCCTTTGCTGAGACCACCTCCTAGCCCATGGACGCCATTGCAGTGCACGCGCTCGCCGTTCTCGCAATGCTGCCATCATGGCGTGGCCACCGCATGCGCATCCGGCCGCCTCGCTGGACTAGGAAGTAGCCGTAGAGCACCGCCGTGATGCCTGGAGGATAGCTGCGTAGACCAAGACAACATTAGCTGGCCACAGCGCCTTGGCCACGAGCACCGAACCTCGAGTGGAGTTCCGTCGTACACCACCACCACGTGTGGACTCCACCGCGCCCTATGGTCGTCGTCGATGCTACATCATACCTCCCGCTAACCGTCTAAAAGAAAACGGGGCACTAGGACCCCTAGAACTGCCCCTAGATGCCCCGCTGGCGAGCACCACCATGCCGAGCTACTGACCACAGTGGCCAAAGCCCTAGGAAGCCCTGGCCACCACCTTGACCCCACCATCGTACTCGCCGAGGCCTGGCGATGCTTTTTCCCACCTCAATTGAACGCTAGCGCCACTATGGGAGCTCGCCGGTGAGCTCACCACCGGTGGGAGCATGCCAGGGAAGGAAGTAGAGGAATTCCCCTCACCGGCCACACACACATGCACCCAGTGCACATAGACCATGCCAAAGGAATGCAGGATGGACTTGGACCACCGAAGACCCAGCCTATGGTCCGTGGACCGTGAACACAAGTCTACCATGAGCCACGCGGTGTGGGCCAATCCGTGGACTGAAGCCTAGTGGAGGCCCTTGGCTACGATGTGGCAGTGCCACAGCATGCCATGTGGTGGGCCAAAGCCCAACCCATATCTAGGCCCAACCAGCCTAGTTTGGACCCAGCCTGTGTTGATCGTTGACTAGTCAACGTTGACCGATTGACCGGGCCCACATGTCAGCGACACAGAGACTCTAGACCCACGTGTCAGTAGGTGATGTTATGCTGACATCATGATGACATCACGTGGGTCCCACCTGTCAATAACAACATAGCCGAGGTGACGTCATGATGATGTCATGGTGACGTCAACTATTGATGACAGCAGCTCTAGCCCCACCTGTCAGTGACTATGATCCGTTGACCATTGACTCACCCATTGACTTGATGTTGACTTTGATTGGACCCACATGTCAGCGACCCAAGAGCCCTTGGTCCCACCTATCGGAACTGATGACGTTGATGACGTCATGCTGACGTCAAGATGATGTTAGCGGGACCCCACCTATTAGCTCAGAGCCGAGATGATGACGCCATGCTGACGTCATGCTGGCATCAGCATGCCACATGGACCAGTCATAGTGTGACACATGTCAGCCTAGGATTAATTCAGCCTTTTTTCCATTTTCAGAAATGATTGAAACTTTGGAAATTCATAACTAATTCATACGAACTCAGAAAAATACAAGGCTAGGACCAAAATTCATCTAAAATCAAGCTCCACGCAATGAACCCATGTTTGAGTACATTTGGTTCTTTCGAATTTTCATTGTTTTTTGTGCTATTATATAGACGTCGCTAATGTGACTATAATGCGATCGTTTGCAGACTCGGAGGAGAACTTGATGGACGAGGACAAAGAGTACCGTGAGGAGTACGGAGACAACTTCACTAAAGGTGCCACATCCCACCCAACCTCATAGCACCTATTACGCATGGCTCATATAGAACTACTATTGCTTTACTTTATTGTTACACTCACACAAATGATAGGACTTGCATGGTAGTATGCTTACTTGATGGCCTTTACCTTGACACAACCTTACCCCTGTTTACCCTACTATTAGGCTAGACACATGCTTGCTGCTATATTTCATTGCTTATACTTCTACTACGCTTGTACTACATTGGTGCGTGGTGAAAACTGGTGTTATATGGACTATGGGGAGAGTGCTGTGTGTGTGACATGGGTGCGTGGAGGGTGAGGGTTGTGTCGACCAAGTTGGAATATACGACGAGCCTGGGGCAAGTCTTGCCGTGGGGTGCTACCTAGGCACCCCTAGAATGGATACCTGTGGTGGGTAAATGGTATATGAGGTGGCCCTGGGTGTGAACCTATGATGGGAGGAGCCCGGGGTGGAGGTGTTATGATGTCACGGTAAATGGAAACCTTGATGAAGACATTCTAGCTTGGTCATCCCTAAGGACTTACTAGTACTCAGATTCACCGGGAAGCCTTACGTACCACTCGCCCTATATGGTGCGGGACGGCCGAACTACTTGGTAGGATATTGCCACTACTACTAGGTTGATAGCAGATAGTGTAAGGAGGTACGGGGCACGGAGGATTTTCCCCCACACCCTTCCGAGACTTCATGGAGACCTTCTTTCGGTTATATACTGACCCTGCATTTACTTTTATGCAAGGCTTATCTATTTATTGACCTGCTAACACCTGTTCCCTAAAACATGCAGATGGCAACGAACATCGACTGGCCGCCTCTAGGACCGCTACCTCTGGACCACGCCAAGCTTACCTTTGACCTACGTGAACTCGAGGGTTTTGCATAGACCCTCTGCTGAGTTCTCATCATGTTAGGAGTCCCTGGCGAGCTTGTTAAGGTTACCTGCACTGGGAAGTCAGCTCAGGAAGGAGGAATTGAAGGACCGATTGTCACCTCAGTCAAGTTCCTAGCTAGCACTACCTTACCTTCTGTCCTGGCTTTCACCGAGTTGACCATAGAGGACATAGTTGAGAAGGGACTATGAGCTATCTCACACAAGGCACTTCACAGAGTAATGAGGGACCACTACAAGCACCAGAAGATGATAGAGTTCCATCTACTTCCCTAGGCCCTCGACCTCAGCCTTACCCCAAGTGAGCAGAGTTTCGTAGCCGACAGAGTTATCTTTGCCGAGGACGACATGTGTTGTCGACAGAATATCGTCGGTAGTCCACCGAGGGGTATCTCGCGATGGTAGATTTGTCGGTGGGGGTGCACATGATCAGGAACCGGATGGTGACATAAGGCGCAGAGACAGCGATTTAGACAGGTTCAGGCCATCCGATCGACGTAATACCCTATGTCCTGTGTCTTTGGTGTATTGTATTGATCTGGATGACCAAGTAGCTTGATGTAGCCTATCCGCTAGGGGACCCCTGTCTCTCCTTATATAGTCTAGAGAGATAGGGTTACAAGTAAAGTATCATATTTGGTACTATACAATGTCTTGTAGTGCACGCCGAGCAGCACCGTGCACGCCTTGATCTTATGGGCTGGGCCACCTCCGATGGTGTGGCCCATGTCTTGGGGGCCATACCCCCACAGCTAGTCCCTGAGCCTGATAGTAGGTGATATAGTCACATGGTGCCAGGGTCAGAAAGTAGAAAACCAACCGAGCAGGCAGCTAGTCCTCGGGTGTAGCCTCGAGATGAGAACAAGCACATTCACCACAAGGTGAAGTGTGCCCACTTAGACCCCGAGCCTACTGGAAGATGAAGAATGAATCTTATAGTAGGGTCAAAGAAGTCTGAAAGCTTGTCGACGTTGTCTGACATGTGCGTAGCAAGACCCCAGACGTGCTGCCTAAGATCAGCACCCTGATCCGAATAGCATGGAGCAGCTTGATTGCACACCGATGAGACATAGCAAGATCCAAGCACCGAGGAGTCCCCGGCGTAGCCGGCGATATCCGACCACCTAGGGAGTTCCTGGTGTAGCTGGCGATGACCGAGCACCGAGGAGTCCCCGGTGTCGCTGGCGATGACCGAACACCGAGGAGCGAGGAGTCCCCGGCGTTGCTGGCGATGACCGAGCACCGAGGAGCGAGGAGTCCCCAGCATTGCTGGCGATGTCCGAGCACCGAGGGGCGAGGAGTCCCCGACGTCGCTACCGATGACCGAGCACCAAGGAGCGAGGAGTCCCCAGCATCGCTGGCGATGTCTGAGCACTGAGGGGCGAGGAGTCCCCAATGTGGGCGGCGATGTTCGAGCACTGAGGAGCGAGGAGTCCCTGACATCATTGGCGATGGTCGAGCACCAAGGAGCGAGGAGTCCCTAGCGTTGGTGGCGACGATAGAGCACCGAGGAGCGAGGAGCCCCCGACATCGCTGGTGATGTCCGAGCACCGAGGAGCGAGGAGTCCCTGGCGTCGGTGGAGATGACCAAGCACCAAGGAGCAAGGAGCAAGGAGTCCCTGGTGTAGGCAGTGATGATCAAGCACCGAGGAGTCCTCAGTGTCGCTGGCGATGACCGAGCACCGAGGAGCGAGGAGTCCCCGGTGTTGGCGGCGACGACCGAGCACCGAGGAGCAAGGAGTCCTCGGTGTCGCTAGCGATGTCCGAGCACCGAGGAGCGAGGAGTCCCCGGCGTAGGCAGCGATGACCGAGCACCGAGGAGCGAGGAGTCCCCAGTGTCGCTGGCGATGACCGAGCACCAAGGAGCGAGGAGTCCCCAGCATTGCTGGCGATGACCGAGCATCGTGGAGCGAGGAGTCCCCAGCGTCATTGGCGATGTCCGAGCATCAAGGAGCGAGGAGTCCTCGGCGTCGCTGGCGATGGCGTCGCTGGCGATGACCGAGCACCGAGGAGCAAGGAGTCCTCGGCATCGCTGGCAATGTCCGAGCACCGAGGAGCGAGGAGTCCCCGGTGTAGGCGGTGAGGTCTGAGCATCGACATAGCTGACGAGGTCTGAGCAAGGAGCCCACTTAGTCCTCGAGCATGAAGAATCCGAGGGCCGAGGAGTAATTGGCATCGCTAACGATGAAGCACGAGCGACGAATAGTCTGGTCGACTGGTCGGTGGCAAAGTGAACATTGAGTAGAAATGACTGACGAATAGTTCGATCAACTGGTCGGTGATGGAGTCCATGAACCAAGCAGGCCGACCAATTGATTGGTGGAGAAGTCCGAGCACCAGGTGGTTCGATCACCTGGACGATGATCCTACAATACAAACATGTAGAACGGGTAGTACATGGTGCACAAATAAATAAACTCCAAAGAAAAATCAGCAATGGTGATGAAACGGCGTATGCAGTTCGGCGATCAGTTGGCATGAAAATATATTTATGTTTAATATAAACTGCCCGAACAGTTAGTGTGTAGCTGAGTCTCTAGCCCTAGCTAGCCTATAGTCCGTAACGTCGAGCGTGGAGCCCGTGCACGTATAGGAGGAACAGGCATGACCAAGGAGCCACTACCGACCACCCATAACGTAGAGCATGGAGCCCGTAGCACGTCTAGGGAGGAGCCGGAGATAGGGCTGTCTCTAGAGGCGTCTGAGCATCAACATGACTGTTCAAGGGTTCGGAAAATCGTTTGGAGAGCAAATATGGAGAAAACAGCTCGGAGAAACATTATGGCGATATACGAAGATTGGAGAATATTTAGAAAAATATTAAAGCATGACTTAGCTTTAGATAGAATGTCTGGTCAGTGGCATATGGCGTTATCTGGTCGGTGACATGGGCAGCTCACTTGCAGCTCGGCGGTGACGAGGGATGTTGGTGAGGGCCGCTGAGTAATGACGATGAGACAACGGCGAGGGACGTCGATGAAGGATGTCGGCAAAGGCCATCGAGCGGTGACGACAAGTTGACAGCGAGGGACATCGGCGAAGGATGTCGGTGAAGGCCGCCGAGCGGTGATGACGAGTCAACGGTGAGAGATGTCGGTGAAGGATGTCGACAAAGGCCATCGAGCGGTGACAAAGAGTCGACGGCGAGAGACGTCGGCGAAAGATGTCGGTGAAGGCCACCGAGCGGTGATGACGAGTCGACGGCGAGGGACATCGGCGAAGGATGTCAACGAAGGCCGCCGAGCGGTGACGACGAGTCGATGGCAAGGGACATCAGCGAAGGATGTCGGTGAAGGCCACCAAGCGGTGACGACGAGTCGACGACGAGGGACATTAGCGAAAGATATCGATGAAGGCCACCGAGCAGTGATGAAGAGTTGACGGCAAGGGACATCGACAAAGGATGTCGGCGAAGGCCATCGAGCGGTGACAACGAGTCGATAGCGAGGGACATCGGCGAAAGATGTCAGCGAGGGCTGTCGGTGAAGGCCACCAAGGGTAGCAGCGGCAAGTCGTCGATGAGGGCTAATGAGGGCAGCGGCGGCGAGTGGTCAGCGAGGGCTGACAAGAGCAGCAACGGTGAGTCATCGATGAGGGCTAATGAGGGCAGTGGCAGCAAGTGGTCGGCGAGGGCTGACAAGAGCATCGGTGGTGAGTCATCGACGAGGGCCAACCAAAGCAGCGGTGGCTAGTCATCGACGAGGGCTGACGAGAGCAGCGGCGATGAGTCATCACTGAGGGCCAGCGAGAGAGGTGACAGCGAGTCATCGACAAGGACTGACGAGAGCAGCGGCGGTGAGTTGTTGGTGAAGATGACCTCGGAGGTGGTTCCGAGATCAGATCTGCTATCACAGGGGCTGGTGTAGCAGCGATGAATCATCGTCGTGGATCGGGATGGATCTCCACGAGATTGATGACGAGAACGTGTTGTTGATTTGAGGTCCATCTAACTCGCCATGGATCAAGCGCATGCCCCTACCTAGCACGCCAGTTGTCGACAGAATATCATCGGCAGTCCACCGAGGGGTATCCCGCGATGGTAGATTTGTTGGTGGGGGTGTGCGTGATCAGGAACCAGATGGTGACACAAGGTGCAGAGACAGTGATTTAGACAGGTTTAGGCCATCCGATCGACGTAATACCCTACGTCCTGTGTCTTTGGTGTACTGTATTGATCTGGACGACCAAGTAGCTTGATGTAGCCTATCCACTAGGGGACCCCTGTCTCTCCTTATATAGTCTAGAGAGATAGGGTTACAAGTAAAGTATCCTATTTGGTACTATACAATGTCTTGCAGTGCACGCCGAGCAGTGCCGTGCATGCCTTGATCTTGTGGGCTGGGCCACCTCCGATGGTGCGGCCCATGTCTTGGGGGCCATACCCCCATAGGTGCCTTCACGTCTTGGCTATCCACCTACTAGAGCAGGATAGGTACGTGACCTAGCTGGAGCAGAGGAGACATCAGGACTAGGCCCTTCTATGGGAGTACCAGGAGCGAGACTCATAGGGGGCACAGGAGCGAGCTAGTCTGCTTGAGACAGTTGCCAAGCTATAGGATGAGCTCAACCATCATGAAGAAGTCCATAGAGCTGAGGTCGCTGACTTACAAGATAAAGCCGCTGACCTAGGCAACAGGAACTGCTACCTCGACAGCAAGGTCTTGGAGTTGTAGAGAGAGTTGGACGATAAGAAGGCCGAGTTCAACCGCAGAGGAGACAGAGAGAGGTCCAAGGGGATTGATATGCTGAAAATCCAATCTTGGAACAAGACCATGACTCAGGATCTAGAGGAGTTCAGGAAGAAGGCCGTTCACAACTAGGGTCACCTGATTGAGGCACTCAGGCAGAACGAGTACCTATAGGACAAGTGTGAGAGGACATGGCAGGCTTGGCAGAAGTCTGACAAGAAGCGCCTTAGGGAGATGAAGGGTATGTGGGATCAGCTACCCAAGGAGATTCATAGCAAGGTGAAGCCTAGGATAGAGGAGTTTGAGTTAGCCCTGACTTGCCTCAACCTAGATGCCTGCCCTACCCTACCTAGAGCCAAGCCTACTGAGGAGCTTGCCGAGGCCTTGAAGTACGTGTCCCGACTTCACAAGTTTGACAAGGAGATCGAGATTGAGAACAGTCGTATCCTAGCTGCGGTGTATGAGTTAGAGTAGATGACCCTACGTGGTCATGAGTCATGTCAGTGGCTTCCATAAGTTGTACCCCATGATGTACCCCTTATGAGATGTAATATGCGACACTATGCATAGTACGATTCTTGCAAGTCTCCAAGTGTAGCTACTGGAGATGATGCCATGTAATAAAACTCATGTAATGAATGTTTTGGATCTTATTTGCATCTTATGGATCTTATTACTTCTTTATAATGAATGTTGGATAGTATAAATGTTTTGCTTTAAATCGTCAAAAATCATGTAATCATACTGAATTATAAGCACTTATGGCACAATCACTAAAATGCCCATAATCCATGTTGCAGATGCCGAACCACCGATCTGATCGCCTAATGAACCGTGGACGTGCGCCCACCCCCGAACCAGTCGAACCAAATGGGGGGTGTGGTGCAACAACCGTGGCCATGGCCGTGGCCATGGACGTGGAGGGATACCCTTCAACCTGGAGAATACCCCACCGCCTAAGGAGAACATTCCGCCACCACCACCACCGAGCCTGGCAGAGGTGATGGCACAACAGACCCAACTTCTTGTAGCTCTTGTTAATGGAGCAAACCATCGCTAGGGGAGGTCAGCGGAATGACTTCCAAAGGAAGCTAGAAGGATTTCTGAAGCTAAGGCCACCTACCTATGATGGCACCAACCCTGACCTGCTTGTGGCCGATGATTGGCTCAAGGAGATGGAGAAGAAGCTTGACCTCACTACTTTCACCAACGATGAGTGTGTTGGAACTACCACACACCAGCTCACAGGTGCAGCACGTGCCAGGTGGGACAGTTTCAGTGATTCCCATGAGGACCCTACCAACATCTCATGGGATGAGTTCGCCAAAGCATTCACTGAGTATCACATTCCCAAGGGCATCATGGAGGCCAAAGCCGAGGAGTTCTGCAACATCAAGATGGGAAAGGACAGGGTGACAGAGTACACCACTCGCTTCACCAACCTTCTACGCTATGCACCTTCCTATGTTGTGAACTCTGAGAAGGAGAAGTTGTACTATTACCACAAGGGACTTAACCCGCACATCAAGCTAAAGTTTGGTGGTATTGACCGTAGCTAAGGATGAAAACAGAACGGAAATATCCCGAACCGAACCGCATCGTTTTCTATATTTAATCCAACCAAATCCGCATTTTCTTGTCCGACTTTACCATTTTCGCTTTTGCATTTGAGATGTTTCGTATTTCGAATGTAAAAGTAGAAAACGGTTTACACATTTTTCGACCGTTTTCTACTTTTCTACTTTTAATTTGAAATATTCCGAATTCAAAATTCGGTTTAAACCGAATTTGGCCAACTACATAGGTCATACAGCCCAATTACAGGCTGCTCACCATGCAGCTGTGTTCTTTCTACCGGTGGCTAGCTGCCCTCTCTTATAGACGGCGCCCAGCCTCATCTCTCTTATTATGTATTTGGTTGTGCACTTGTTTAATGCTATGCACTTGAACTAGATCATGCACTTGCTAGTTGTGAACTTGTTATGTATTTGGTCATGCACTTGTTTAATGCTATGCACTATGGGTCGGTATTTCGTATTGAATTTTCGCATACCGACCGTGTTCGACATAATTCCGCTCGAATTGGTCCGTTTTCAAAATTCTAGATATTCTGTAAGTTCGTGTTCGTTTTCGTGTCCAGCTTGTCCGCTTTTGCTTTCGTATTTCAAATGTAAAAGTAGAAAACAGTTGAGGAGTTTTTCGACCGAGTTCGACCATTTTCATCCTTAACCGTAGCACGCTGCGTGCTCTGGTAGATCGCTGCATCCAGATTGAGAAGGACCATGCTAAAGCTGGAGAGGAGTACAGGGAGAGGAGTGCACCCACATATGTAAGGGAGTGAGTCTTACCATGGAGAGGAGTGCACCCACATCTATAAGGGAGTGAGTCTTACCATTGAGGGTCTTATCTTTAAAGCCGACCTAACCCTGTTACCTTCCACGAGCCTAGATGTCATCTTAGGTATGTATTGGCTAACCATTCACTGAGGCATCATATCATGTTCACCTAGATACGTCTAAGTGACCCACCCATTGGGCTAGGTTATTAGATGTGAACCTTAGTCTGGAAAGTCCACTTCTATCCTGTGTGCCCTTAAAGCCAGTTCAAAATTACAAAAAGAGGAGAAGACAGTTCATGATATGCCTATGGTCAGAGACTATTCCGATGTATTCCCTAAAGAATTATCGGGTATGCCACCAGACCGTGATGTAGAGTTCATCATTGATCTTTTGCTAGGAACAGACCCATTGCCAAGAGACCCTATCACATGTCAGTTGATGAGCTAGCTAAGCTCAAGAAACAGCTTGATGAGCTCATCTTGAAGGGGTATATCAAACCCAGTGCTTCACCCTAGGGATCCCCTATTCTGTTTGTTAAGAAGAAGGATGGCTCGATGAGAATGTGCATTGATTACCAGAACTTGAACATAGTCACCATCAAGAACAAGTACCCTCTGCCAAGAATTGATGATCTGCTTGACCAGCTCAAAGGTGCCAAGTATTTCTCCAAGATTGATCTCAGATCTGGCTATCATCAAATGAAGATTCGAGAAAGAGACATCCCGAAAACAGCTTTTGTGATGAGGTATGGGCAGTTTGAGTTCACTGTGGTGTCCTTTGGACTCACAAATGCTCCCGCCTACTTCATGAACATGATGAATAAAGTTTTCATGTATGATCTGGATAAGTTCATGGTAGTATTCATTGATGACATCCTTGTTTATTCACCCACCGCCAAAGAACATGAACATCATCTGAGAACTGTGCTTAAGAAATTAGCACAACATCAGCTCTATGCAAAGTTCAGCAAATGCAAATTTTGGCTACAGGAGGTTGCCTTCCTAGGCCATGTACTATTAGCTGAAGGTGTTGCAGTTGACCTAGCCAAGATTGAAGCTGTGAAAGAGTGGGATCAACCCCGTAATGTGATAGAAGTCAGAAGTTTCTTGGGATTGGCTGGATATTACCGTCGGTTCATCAAGAACTCCAAGATAGCCCATCTAATGACCAACCTTCTAAAGAAGACTAAGGGGTTTGAATGGACGCCTAAGTGCGAACAAAGCTTCCAGGAATTGAAACAGAAGCTTACCACAACTCATGTGCTAGCATTGCCTGACATCGGCAAAGATTTCATGGTCTATTGTGATGCATCCCGTCAAGGACTTGGTTGTGTATTGATGCAAGGTGGAAGAGTGATAGCATATGCTTCTCGATAGTTGAAAGAACACGAGAACCATTACCCAACCCATGATCTTGAGTTAGCAGCAGTTGTTCATGCTTTGAAGATCTGGAGACACTACTTGATAGGCAACAAGTGTGATATCTATACGGATCACAAGAGCTTGAAGTACTTTTTCACTCAGGAAGATCTAAATATGAGGCAACGCCGATGGCTAGAGTTGATCAAGGACTATGACTTGGAAATTCACTATCATCCGAAAAAAGCTAATGTAGTCATAGATGCTCTCAGTCGCAAGAGTTACTATCATACTTTGATCACTGAATCCGTACCACCTGAGCTCAAGGAAGAGATTGAAGATTTCCAACTTGAGATACTACCACATGGCTTGTTAAATGAGCTCCGCATACAGTATGATCTCATAGATCGCATTCGTCAAGCTCAGAAAAGTTGTGAAGAGATCGAATATCTCTGTAGTCTGATGAAACTAGGCTACAAGACCAACCACTAGGAAGATGAATAAGGAACCATCTGGTTCAAGAGCAGAATCTATGTTCCATCTGACCCAGCACTACGAGAGGAAATTCTGTCAGAAGCTCATGATTCCAAGTACTGTATTCACCCTAGAGGTTCAAAGATGTATCAAGACTTGAAGAAACACTTTTGGTGGAAAGATATGAAGAAAGACATTGCAGGACATGTGGCATGATGTGACACCTGTAATAGAGTCAAGGCTGAACATCAAAGGCCTACAGGATTGCTGAAGCCTCTTGACATTCCCGAGTGTTAATGGGGGAGCATATCCATGGATTTCATAGTTGGATTGCCCCATTCATAGAAAGGCAATGATTCCATCTGGGTGATTGTTGATCATTTGACCAAGATTGCTCACTTTGTACCAGTTAAGACCAAGACCGATGCCGAAAAATTAGCAGATCTATATGTTGAGCATATTCTCAGACTGCATGGAGCTCCCTCTAGTATTGTATCTAATCATGGTCCTCAGTTTGTGTCTCGATTCTGGGAAGCTTTACATAAGTCCATTGGGACCAAACTTGATTTCAGTACCGCTTATCACCCATAGACAGATGGATAGACAGAACGAGTAAATCAGATCTTAGAAGACATGCTCCGCGCTAGTGTACTAAATTATGGCTCTGATTGGGAGAAATGCCTACCCTATGTAGAGTTCTCTTACAACAACAGCTACCAAGCCAGTATCAAGATGTTGCCATTTGAAGCTCTGTATGGCAAACCTTGTAAGACACCTTTGATGTGGTCTCAACCGGGGGAAAGATCGTTCTTTGACTCTGCTAAGATTCAAGATGCCGAAGGAGTTGCCAAAGTAAAGGAGAATTTGAGAATTGCCCAAAGTCGATACAAGAGCTATGCTGACAAAAGAAGAAGAGAACTTGAGTTCAATGTGGGAGACTTTGTCTATCTCAAGGTATCCCCGCTATGTAGAACTGTCAGATTCCACGTGAAAGGCAAGCTTGCCCCTAGATTTGTTGGGCCATACAAGATCCATAAGAGGATTGGAAAACTCGCTTACAAACTTGAGCTACCTGAGGAATTGGTGGGTGTACATCCCGTATTCCATGTTTCACAGCTACGCAAGTGTTTGAGAGTGCTCGATGAAGTAGTTCCAACCGATACACTTGACATTCAAGATACTCTTGAGTATAAAGAACATCCTGTCCGAATTCTGGGTAGAGATACCAAAGAGACCCGAAGCAAAACTATTCCTATGTGCAAGATCCAATGGAGCAATCACACTAAGAGAGAAGCAACATGGGAGAAAGAGTCTGACATTTGGCTATGATACCCTTACCTCTTCGAAGAGTATGTTATGCTTTAATCTCGGGGACGAGATTCTATTAAGGGGGTAGGATTGTAACAACCCCAAAAATCCACACACCAAAAATCACAACTACAAAATTTTTGTTGTTTAACCCCATGCAATGTTGAGTGAGGTTTTTCATTAGTTGTAACCCAACTAGACAATTTCATGAGCATAGCATGTCATTTGTTAATTATGTTTATTTAAATTCTAACGAATAAAGTGTTGCATACATTGTCAACTCAAATTGTGATTTGGATTTCCAATTGCTTTACAACTTCTTTAAAGTAATAAACCACAAAGTAATTATTAATCAAACCAAAGAATAAATGCTTAAAATGAAAATCATTTCTATTTTTGTATAACAAGACTACCACTATTTTGTTACACAAAATAGCTAAATAAAGTTCCTAATATATATAAAAGAGTGTTGTGGGCCTCACATCTAAAAATCCAATGAATAAGGTACACCAGATTTGAATTCAAACTCCAAATCAAATTTGAATTCAAATAAAGAAGAAGAAAAATAAAATAGAAAAAGGAAAGAAAAGAAGAAAGCCTCGCAGCCGGCTCGGCCTGCTTGGCCCGCTGACCAGCCCTACATCGCGCGCAGGCCGGCCCAACCCGCATGACCAAACGACCGGCCCAGCACGACGCTCATGCCCGCACGCCCATCTGCCCCACCTGTTGCCGCTGCCACCCAGACCCCATGCGTCAGCCACTCCTGGCACAGTGCCTTCTTCCTCCCCACGCCGGCATCTCCTCCCGACCGAGTCCCGACCAAAGTGATAGGTGCGGGCCTAGGGTCACGTAGATCGCCTTGCCATGTTCCCTTGGCGCCATGCCCACGCAACCCCTATGCCAACTACCCCACGTCCGTGAACCGTCTGATGCGTTCGGCGCATCGCCTGCCATCCGCCCCATCCGCCATGGGTGAAGCTCAGACCTTGGGGCTATAAAGCAATGCCCAGAGCACCCTAGGGATTCCTCAGCCCACCGTCGCCGTTCGGTGGCCCAACTACCTGCATCACTCCGAGAGAAGAGGGCCAAGAGGGGAATTCAAAAGAGGAAGGCGAGCAGGGGGCTCAGAGAAGTCGATCACCAGAGCTCAGAGCGCCGCCCCGAGCACCTACCCCGATGATGTGGCTACCACCACTAGGCAGTGCCTCACCACCGCATCACCACCAAACACCGCCAAGCACCACTCGGTGAGTTCCTTTGCTGAGACCACCTCCTAGCCCATGGACACCATCACAGTGCACGCGCTTGCTATGCTCGCAACACCGCCATCATGGCGTGGCCACCGCATGCGCATCCGGCCACCTCGCTGGACTAGGAAGTAGCCGTAGAGCACCACCGTGATGCCTAGAGGATAGCTGCATAGACCAAGACACCGTTAGCTGGCCACAGCACCTTGGCCATGAGCACCAGACCTCAGGCGGAGTTCCACCATACACCACCACCACGTGCGGACTCCACCGCGCCCTATGGTCATCGTCGATGCTACATCATACCTCCCGCTAACCGTCTAAAAGAAAACGGGGCACCAGGACCCCTAGAACTGCACCTAGATGCCCCGCCGGTGAGCAACGCCACACCGAGCCACTAACCACCATGGCCAAAGCCCTACGAAGCCTTAGCCACCACCTTGACCCCACCATCGTACTCGCTGAGGCCTAGCGATGCTTTTTCCCACCTCAATTGAACGCTAGCGCCGCTGTGGGAGCTCGCTGGTGAGGTCACCACCAGTGGGAGCATGTCGGGGAAGGAAGCAGAGGAATTCCCCTCACCGGCCACACACACATGCACCCGGTGCACGTAGACCATGCCAAAGGAATGTAGGATGGACTCGGTCCACCGAAGACCTAGCCTACGGTCCATGGACCGTGAACACAAGTCCACCATGAGCCACGCAATGTGGGCCGATCTATGGACCAAAGCCTAGTGGAGGCCCTTGGCTACGACATGGTAGCGCCATAGCATGCCACGTGGTGGGCCAAAGCCCAGCTCGTATCTAGGCCCAACCGGCCCAGTTTGGACCCGGCCTGTGTTGACCATTGACTAGTCAACGTTGACCAATTGACCGGGCCCACATGTCAGCAACACAGAGACTCTAGACCCACTTGTCAGTAGGTGACATCATGCCGACATCATGACGACATCACGCAGGTCCCACCTATCAGTAACAACATAGCCGAGGTGACATCATGATGATGTCACGGTGACATCAACTGCTGACGACAACAGCTCTGGCCCCACCTGTTAGTGACTATGATCTGTTGACCGTTGACTCACCCATTGACTTGATGTTGACTTTGATTGGACCCACATGTCAGTGACCCAAGAGCCCCCGGTCCCACCTATCGGAACTGATGACGTTGATGACGTTGATGACGTCATGCTGACGTCAAGATGATGTCAGCAGGACCCCACCTATCAGCTCAGAGCCGAGATGATGACGCCATGCTGACGTCATGCTTGTGTCAGCATGCCACGTGGACCAGTCACAGTGTGACACGTGTCAGCCCAGGATTAATTCAGCCTTTTTTCCATTTTCAGAAATAATTGAAACTTCAGAAATTCATACGAACTCAGAAAAATACAAGGCTAGGACCAAAATTCATCTAAAATCGAGCTCCACGCAATGAACCCATGTTTGAGTACATTTGGTTCTTTTGAATTTTCATTGCTTTTTGTGCTATTCTATAGACGTCGCTAACATGACTATAATGCGATCGTTTGCAGACTCAGAGGAGAACCTGACGGACGAGGACAAAGAGTACCGTGAGGATTACAAAGACGACTTCACTGAAGGTGCCACATCCCACCCAACCTCGTAGCACCTATTACGCATGGCTCATATAGAACTGCTATTGCTTTACTTTATTGTTACACAAACACAAATGATAGGACTTGCATGGTAGTATGCTTTCTTGATGGCCTTTACCTTGACACAACATTACCCCTATTTACCCTACTATTAGGCTAGACACATGCTTGCTGCTATATTTCATTGCTTATACTTCTACTACGCTTGTACTACATTGGTGCGTGGTGAAAACTAGTGTTATCTGGACTATGGGGAGAGTGTTGCATGTGTGACTTGGGTGTGTGGAGGGTGAGGGTTGTGTTGACCAAGTTGGAATATACAACGAGCCCGGGGCAAGTCTTGCCATGGGGTGCTACCTAGGCACCCCTAGAATGGATACCTATGGTGGGTAAATGGTATATGAGGTGGCCTTGGGTGTGAACCTGTGATGGGAGGAGCCCGGGGTGGAGGTGCTGTGGTGGCACGGTAAATGGAAACCCTAATGAAGACATTCTAGCTTGGTCATCCCTAAGGACTTACTAGTACTCAGATTCATCGGGAAGCCTTACGTACCACTCACCTTATATGGTGCGGGACGGCCGAACTACTTGGTAGGATATTGCCACTACTGCTAGGTTGATAGCGGATAGTGTAAGGAGGTATGGGGCGTGGAGGATTTTCCCCCACACCCTTCTGAGACTTCATGGAGACCTTGTGGACCTGGCTCATGACTCACAGTTTCAGCCACCCCAGACTAGACTTGGGGTGTACTAGGGCTAAATGGTAGGGTGGCACTATCCTAGGCTAGCAAGCGGCCAGAATTAGCCTAGTTGACGACGGTCAGTGAAGAAGGCAGATCTTATGGTTATGTAAAACCTCTGCAGAGTGTATGGTTGATCGATCGATACATGTGCCGACTTGTCGGCTATGGACCTTTCCTGGGTTTCGCTTAAACTAGATAGAGAGATGAGTCCTTCTCTTCTTCCCCATGAGAGAGTGTTGGTCATAGCCAGGGGCTACGGGCCATGAGATGGTGCCAAGAGGGAGTTGGCCTGTCGACTGAGCGATGGTGATGATATGGAGATAATGGTATATCGATCCTAGGATCGAAACCTGGCTCTAGATGGGGATAGGGTGGAAGGTGTGTGGGAATGGTGTTAAAAACTTGACCAACTATTATTATTTACCTCGTATGCTAAAACATAGGAAACCCCAGCCCTATAGGTACTTTCTGATTATATCCAACTTGCATCCAATTTCCACAAAGCAATGCTCATAAGGTGGGTGTGGCCAGTACAAATCGTACTGATAAATTTTGGCACACAGGTTCTACTGAGGAGTATAGTTCTGAGGAGTTTTGACGGTTGAGGGGTTCGTTCCTACACTCGAGTTTGGCGATCTCATCTTCAAGCTGTTCTGAATGAATGCTACTTTTGATTCCACCAATGCGGCGATGTAATAATTTATGTAATTCCACACTATTTATACTGTGATATTATTGTTGTATGGATGTAGTATTCGACTAAAATTTGGGTAAAATGATCTACAACGGTCATATTACACTTCGACTCTATGGATTTCTCTTCGCGGAAATCAGGTCGCTTCAATGAGTGCCCGCATCCTCATTGAAGCGCACCTCGGCTTCCTCGACGTTAGCGTACTGGTTAGAGGTTGTGATCATCTCGCCAATCCCAGTGGGCGGCTTGCGGTTGAACTTGGAGCGAAGCTCGCGATGATGGAGTCCTCGGATGAAGGCAGTGATGACCTCGGCTTCCGTGATGTTTGGAATAGAATTCCTCATCTCGGAAAGTGTCAAATGTAGCTATGGAGGAGCTCGGATGGCTTTTGGTTGATGTGGTTCAGATCATGCTTGGTGCTCGGCCGAGTACACATAGCCATGTAATTATCGGTGAAGACTTTTTTTAGCTCTTCCCTAGATCTGATGGAGTCCGGGGCAAGGCTTATAAACCAGCTCATGGCGGCTGGTGTGAGCATGATGGGGAGATAGTTTGCCATGACACTGGTGTCTCCTCTGGCGGTACGGACAGCAGTGGCATAAGCCTATAGCCACTATGTCGGGTTCATCCTTCCTTTGTAGGGCTCGACCCCAGTGATTTTGAAACCACGAGGCCACTAAAGTGTTCGAAGCGCCCTTGTGAATGCTAGGGGACCCTCGGGGTTGTCGGTGCCATCGTCGGCAGCATTGCCATCAGCGAGCAGCTCAAGAGCTGAGTTTGGGTTACCATACTCTTGCTTGTACTCCTGGCGGTGGCGTACTTCGTCTTCATGGCGATCGAAGCGACGTTCGTCGATGCGTCGTCATGCATCTCGAAGATTGTTGAGGTGCACTCAGATGTCCTGGTCAACCTCCCAGTCGAGTTAGCGGTGATGTTCAATATGGTTGCCCCTAGCTCTACCCTAGAGGGGTTGCCTATCATCACGGCACTAGTCGGTGAAGCGACTTGGGCAGCGATCGTATCTTGTGGCGATTGATCAGCGAATCAAAGTTGTGGACTATGAAGGTCTCTGCTCCTGGCGGATCTCATTGACCTGACAATGCGCCGCTTTAAGCATTGCGGTGACCTTGGCGACCTTTGGTGTCTACAGGAGCCAGGCGAGCTCATTGGCGGCCAAGGCCAGGTTGGTGCTTGAAGTCTTGTAGATGTCGTAGCCATCAACATGGAGAAACTCATCGTCAAGCTTGCGCTGGAGTGGCCTTCCTTGTGAGTCAAGCTGCTGCTCGACCATCGTAAGGGCATTCTTGTTTGCTCAGCGTTGTGCGTGGTTGACATTCCGATTCTCACAAGTGGCATGTTCCTCCTTGGTCTCACCGTTCTAAGGAGGGCTATCGACGCTGACATTGAAGATCACGCCACCCCAGAAAGGAGGGAGAGGAAGTTGCTCGGTGAAGGTTTCATCGAGGGTCTCCGTAGAGCCTTGGGACTCAGAGTCTAGATTCTCCTCTGGGATGGTCTGGAGGGACACTCCAGAGCGTCGGCCAACGTGGAGCATGTTGATGGCCGATGGAGGTTGGTCGGCAATCTAGTCGGTGAGAGGATGGATGTCTCCCACCTAGGCGGCGAATTTGCCCCTTAGGGCATCTTGGAAGGTGGCGGTGGTGTTGGTGAGCCTGAAGGGCAAAGCCACAACTCCTAGAGTCTTCTGAGCAGCCTCTGGTAGATCTAGATTGGTGGGTGATCGGCGCTAGACCAGAGTGTCTAGAGCTGATTCGACGATGTAGAGGCAATCGGTGAGCTTCAGACCAACCCGATCGATAGATGCGATCAAATTGTCATTGTTAATCTGCCTCCACTGGTAGCGAGGAAGCGAGCGGTGAGTCATCGATGAAGGCGACCCTAGAAACAGTTCTGAGATCAGATCTGCTACCGTAGGTGTGGGGATGATCGGCACAGAATCAATCTGCACCGACTCAAGGAGCTCTCCGACTTCATCAGTGTTGATGATCCACAAGATTGATCTGACCGTGAAGATCTGGCTGGGCTATGGGAGGGACGAAGAGCGTGTAGAAAAAGTCATCTTGTTTGACAAGGAAACAACACACAAGCCCTACATGGCACGCCAACTGTCGACAGAATATCGTCGATAGCCCTTCGAGGGGTATCCCATGACAGGAATCTTAGGATCATACATATCCTAACAGATCTCATAGTATCTTCAGGATATCTTCCAGATGTCTTACGGGAGGCGCCGAGCAGAGTCATGCCCCGCAAGGCTTCGTGTTGTGGGCTAGGCCACCCCTAAGGGCGCAACCCATGTGGTCTGCTATGGGTATCTAGGGTCATACCTCCCAAAGTCACTTTTTGCACCGACACCACCGCTCGAAGTGCTCTCGTGGATGTCGCCCTCTCCATCAATCGTCGAAAAGGAGGTACTTGGGGGTCAAACTTGTCTGCATCATCGATCCACTAAAAGAAAAAGAACCTCTCATGGGCCTACACAACAAAATATTAGTAACCTAGTAATACAAATGAAGAAAGAAAACATACGGAAACAATTACTTACATTAAAATGACTGCATGTGTAGAAGCAACGAGCAGCTATGTCCGGATGTCTCGATTGAAACACGTCGGTTGGATGACCATAGTCATAGTTAGGGATAGGGAGGTCAGGAGGGATGGGGGCATCTTTGCTAGAATCGTCAGGGTACAATTCTCTAGGATGACCCCGTTTTCGCCACAACTGCTCCTGAAACATGCCTTCCATCTAATAAAATGGTTCAAATTAAACATCAATCAAAACAACGCAAATTAAATGTAAAATATAATCATTTGCATTGCAACTCAAATAATATAACCAACACTTATAGCAACAAAAATATGCATGGTAAACATACTTCTAACTAAATAATTAACCTTAACATTGACAAAATAAAACTAATATCTTCCTCCAAACCATAGCCCATTGTTCCCAAACATAATTTTCCTCCTAACCTTAACTCCCATTCATAATATTTCAATCCACCGTTCAAACAAAAATAAAAAGTGCGTCATTACCTTGAACGAGGCTGAGGAGGGAGGGAGGCGGACAAGGAATGGAAGGGAAGGGAGGGAGGGAGGGAGGGAGGTGGCAACGGAGGACCGGGCACCGATAGCACTTGGGAGTGGTAGGAGGGCACGGCGTGGAAGTCGTCCACCGCATTAAGGCAGACAGAGGGAGGGCGGCTCGCGGGTGATATTTACCTGGGACTGTCGCGCCACCGATCAAGGCGTGTCACTGCCGCGCCAAGATCGGTGGTGTGGCAGACCCTACCATGTCACCGGTCAGCGCCCTGGTCGTTGCCACGTCATCCCTCTCGCCGCGCCACTATGCATGGCGCGGCACAGGCGTTTCGCCATGCCACAGGCGTTTCGCCGCGCCAGGAAAATAGATGCGGGCAAAAGTGTTAGTTTTGGAGAAAAAATAGTGTTAGATTTAAAATTAGTTTACAAAAAGTGTTAAAAATAAAAAAAGGGGTCCCCTGCCATCTCGTCGCGCCACCCATCCCCCCGCCGCGCCCACGCTAGGTGTGTCACATCCTCACCGCGCTCCCATCAGAAAAATTATTTGCAACATCAAACAAAGCGCAATGCGAGATGAAACATCAGAACAAGTCCACTGCAACATCAGAACAAAAGCGACTGCAACAAAAATAACAAAGCTACTGCAATACGAGATGCAACATAAGAAAAAAAGACTAATGCAACAAAGAAAAATTACTTGTTGCAACATCAAACCGAGATGCAACATAAAAAAAGACTAATGCAACAAAGACAAATTACTTTTTGCAATAGCAAAAACGCTACTGCAACAACAAAAACCAAAAAAGGAAATGCGAGATGCAACATCAGAAAAAAAAAACTAATGCAATAAAGAAAAATTAATTATCGCAACAGCAAACCAAAGCTACTGCAACAACAGAAACAAAGCGTGATGCAAGATGAAAATCAAGAAAAGACTAATGAAACAAAGAAATTACTTGTTGCGACAGCGAAATAAGCCTACTGCAATAGAGCTCGTCGGAATCCTAGCAACCGCCGCGTCCCTCATATCCAGATCCAGAGGAGGAGAAGGAGGAAAAGGAGGAGGAGGAGGATAGCTTAGATCCAGAGGAGGAGGAGGAGGGCTCAGATCCAGAGAAGGACCTATGTACCTCGCCATAAACTGCCGCCGTCGCCCTCTGTCCGGTGGCATGGAGGTCGCGGAGGGAGGGAGGGAGCGAGAACAGGCGGGGCGACAACGAGCTGAATGCGAGCATGGCGTCCGACCCGGAAAGCAGCAGCGAGAGCAGGAGCGCGGAGGAGCGAAGAGGGGTAGCGGGCGAGCGGAGCAGAGAGTGGGTGCGGGGAGTCACGGGGACGGGATGGGAACGGATAAGTAGCCGGGGCGCGTCGCTCGCGGCTCGGTCGAGTCTTATCTGATGCACGTGCGGAACGTCGGAGCGTTTGAGTCACAGCATTACCAAATTAATACAGCACAGAAAAAGCAAGCATGCATGTTCGCCAAAAAAAAGAAGAGAAAATAAAGCAAGCATATATATATACATAGGAATACATATTTGGCTCAAAAAGTTATTATTATATATTGCTCAACCAATTCGTGACTAGCTCCTATAGATGCATCAATCAATATGTAGATATTATTATTACAGAAATTGACGTGCGCGTACTAGCTAGTTTACTCCTGAATACTTACCCTGCCTTTATTCTTCTGGATTGCAGCTAATGGAACATGATTGCGAAGAATTTACCAGAAATAATGTGCCAGAAAGTATTTTGTAAAACCATAATATTTCTCTAATATTCCAAAAATACTTTGCATCCAAACAGGATCTAAGCATGAATCAGCTGGTTGGGTTTTTTCAGATGTTATCCATCCGGATTTAAATATTTGGCGCGTATTTTTTAAAATTTTAACGATGCGGCACGTAGAAACGTGGCTGATGGCTCCGTATCTATTGACCGTTGATGAAAAGAAGAGAAAATGACCCCGTATGTGTTACTGTTGAGGGACTTAACTGCAAGGGGCATAGTATCTGCAAAGGAAAAGGAACTGAAGTAGAAAATCCATGCATAGCCACTTCCTTTTTAGGATAAAAGGATGAAACATGGTTCCCGCATGTGTTGCCGTGTTGGTGTCGGAGGGACCTGCAAGGGAATTAAAAACCTCATGGCACAAAAGAAAATGGCACGGTGGCATATCAGCAACCCAAAAAGGGTTTTTTTTATTGTTACCACTATAATTTTCAGATTTTGGAGAAGTACCATTACAATTCGTCTATTTCGAAGCATACCATTATAACTTCGCGTTTCTCGGACGAACGCCACCGGATACGCTCGACAGCGTCTTGGGCCCAGCTGCAGGCGTATACGTTGGCTCCGTATTTCCGTATGGACATACATGCCCTTGGGTCAATTGGATAAGACCCACGACGCAGGCGCGCGCTCCCTTCCTTCATCCTTGCCACGCTCCCTTTCTTCCTCCTCTGTTTCCGTCCACTAGGGTTAGGTAACGCAGCCCGCCGTTGTGCCGAGCAGCTGCCGCCGCCGCTGCCGCCCACACCGCCCCGCTTGCCCATGGACACCTCGACTTCGAGCTCTGCATAGCCGGGGAGGACTCTCCTTCTCATCGACTGCCCCCAGTGCATGGTACCAGTTGTCAAGTGCAAGAGCAAGAATGACAACATCTACTACAGGTGCTCAAAGAGATGTGGTAATTGGTGGTTTGAGGATGCATATGAGCTGTACTTGCGCAATAATCATCCTAATCTCTTGGAGAGTTTTTTTTGGTTTTGGGCACAATTCAGTTGGTGCTGTTCAAGTCGTCCAGCAGCCTGCTGCTACTGCTGTTCAAGGTCTTGAGCAGTCTAGTGGGGACTTGAAGATGGTTGCTTTTGATTTGAAGATGCAGCTTGGTGACATCAAACAAGAGGTCTTGAGCAGTCTAGTGGGGTCTTGAGCAGTCTAGTTGTGTAGCTCCTAGCTGCTGGATACAGGTGATCAGTGAAAACATCACTTGTGTAGTGCTTCATGAAATTCTGGTACAGGTGTCTCATGTATTCCCTATATTCAACATTTGAGAATACAGCTCCTACTGCCTTCTCTGAACCTTTACTAGCATTTGTACAAATAACCAGTTTTGGAACATCTCCAATGGCTCTGTGCAGCTGCTCCATGAACCATTTCCAGATGTCCTCATTCTCAATGTCAAAAAATCCATATGCAATATGATACAGCCAATTGTGCCCATCTACACCAGTTGCAGATGCCAATTGTCCTCTGCACTTGCCATTCAAACAGGAAGCATCAACACCTATAAAGGGTCTGCATCCCACTAGGAACCCATCAACACAAGGCTTAAGAGCTACAAAAATCCTCCTGAACCTTTGCTTCTTCTCAACCTTCTCTAACTCTATCTGTACTAGGCTGCCACGTGATGACTTCTCAATCTAAGCTGCCCAATTGAAAAGAAGCTGAAAACTCTCATCATACTTTTCTTGAATCTGCTCTAGTGCTACCTTCATGCCAGACCAAGCTTTGGAGTACTTGAGCTTAATACCATAGTCACCCTCTAATTTCTCCTTACACTCCTTTGGACCTTTAGTTGGATTTCTCTTCAACCAAACCCCTAACCTATCTCCACACCAGCCTTGACTTTACCATTTTGCCCTCTCTGAGTTTAGTAGTAGGACAATTATGCTTTGTAGGTAGTACTTTGATCTACACATACATAA
The DNA here is from genome assembly GCF_019320115.1 of Miscanthus floridulus. Taxonomy (NCBI): domain Eukaryota; kingdom Viridiplantae; phylum Streptophyta; class Magnoliopsida; order Poales; family Poaceae; genus Miscanthus; species Miscanthus floridulus. Next base: position 55,680,840 of record NC_089581.1, on the reverse strand, counting down.
TCAATAGTAATGTCAGTAGGAGAACATGAGACTGTAGGTAAGTAAATGATGTCAGAATGATAAGAATTGCAATTTCACCTCTATTGTCTTGCCATAAAAAATTCTTAAAGCATGAATGCGCCAAGGACAACCCTAAGCTTTACACTTGGCAATGAATCTAGTCTTGTCTGTAATGACTTTATCAAACTCAAAACCTGTCACAACTGCATGATGTCTCACTGCCTTCCCAAAGGCAACAATGTCAGGAAACCTTTCTCCCTTCTCTATCTTAGGGTTTTCTGGATCATGGATAACATGTACCTCCTATGGATCTGCATCATTTACCTCTGCCTCAAGAGGAACACCTCCTTCAGCATCAGCAACCCCATCAAAATCATCAGCGTCATCAACAGAATCATCAACATTAGCAGAGGTAGTATGGTTGTTAGCTGGGTCTGCATTGTTAGCTGCCTGTGTAGATGGTACAGGCATATACAGTCCCTCATCATCAACACCTACATACTGCTCATCATTGTCAAACATGTTAGGCTCTCTGTCAAGCTCAAGTTCAGGCTCTAATGGATATTCTACATCTCTAGAAGGATTATCGGTTGGCTAGGCTAAATGGTTGTCATCAGGGCTAATGGAATCCCCATTCCCTATTGGCAAGTCCGGTGGAATCACACAAATTGGTTCTAAAATAGCAAACTCATCAGCCTCTCTAAGACAACTATCAAACACCCCTACAATGACTTCGCAGTGCATCCGATCCTTATACATTTCAAACAAGTCATGCATCTAGAAATCATTTTCTAGTCTGACATCTTCAGAGATCCTTTTGTTAAAGAACCATACTATAGGAGACTGGCTACTCGACCACTGAAACTCATTGCGCATGCTTGTCAATAGCAAATCGAAGGAAAATGAACCTACTTCAACATCCCACTTAATCACACGTCCCTTTGTGTATGCTATTCTACCAGTACTGTCTCTAGTACAGAATCTTTGAACTTTAAGCTCTAGTGAGAACAACTAAACTGTAGCAAGAAATCCCCAAATCAAATCAAACACTAGCAATACAGTATGCATCCCAAGCAAAACTAATGGTGGCGAGCTCATACGCGACAATGTGAAGCACAGGAAGGTACAAGATCCATACCCGCCGTCGGCGGCGGCCATCTCCACCGGGACACGTGCCAGCGGATCACCCATTGCGGTCAACGGGTGCATCGCCACGGCTAGGTCCTTGTGGTCGCTGCCATCTATGCCTCCCGAAGTTGGCCGCCAAAGTTGGAGTCGCCGCCGAACTGGTCGCCCCCGTCGAGGTTAGGGTTTGGGACTGGGTGTGAGTGAGATAAGGAAGAGAATGAGGAGATATGTCGTGGGCCTTATCCAATTGACCCAAGGGCATGTGTGCCCATAAGGAAATACGGAGCCAGCATATACGCTTGTAGCTGGGCCCAAGACGCTGTCGAGCGTATCCCGTGGCGTTTATTTGAGAAACGCGAAGTTATAATGGTATGCTTCGAAATAGACGAATTGTAATGGTACTTCTCCAAAGTCTGAAAATTATAATGGTACCAATCCAAAAAACCCAAGGAAAAAAAGAGCGAAGCAGAAAATGTAACTGTTGTGAGTTATGTGTTGTTTTAAGAAGATAAAAGAGATAGGATAGGTGTTATAGTTGTTTTAACCAAATAACTTAGGTCTTTTTCACAACAATAACTCACAACAACTTTTTCCACAACTCCTATAAAACGTCTCTTTATTTCTACCAATTCGAAAAAGCATAAAGCCAAAAGTATGGTCCAGGTGCTACAAAAATTATACTATATGAAAGCAGTTGCTTCTAGAAAAACAGCTTTGATTTTAGCCATTTAGTTGATGTTCTACTTTTTTATAACAGAAGCACTTTCCAAAGCTAAAACAAACGAACATAGCCTCAACATTGTCTATGCTTCCGCATGGGTCATGCGCTCCACGCCATATGTCCAAATTGTCTGGCCCACCTACAAGCTGCCGCTTACGGCCCACAACCCATGGGTCGGCTGTACTGTATACATTACGTCTATACAAGCTTCAGGAAACACCTGTACATTTTTGCACATAAAAGAGTAGAGTTTTTGCTAAAAAAAGGAAAGACTAGCTATAGCAGAACCGTTCAATTTAACCTAATCCCAAGTGTATTTGTCAGCCATTTGACACTAAGTATGTATGAGATCAAGTTAAGCCCGGTAGTCTATCGAGTACACCCAACGAAAGAACTCGAAAGTCCACGTTTTCATCAGGATCATAAACAAGTGAATAAAGCTTACAACATTCATAACCATTTCATACATCACAAGCTTACAAAAATCAGAGTTTGATAGAACAATTTCATAAAAGCAGTAGAAGAAAGATCTTTTTACAAAAGCAGCGGAAGTTAACAATTTCGAATGTTGAGACAGAGGTAGAGATGTAAGAGTAAAACTACGACGATTGTAGCAGAAGGATTTCCTCGCTAAACCTACCAGGAGGTATCCACACACAACAGTCAGCTCCAACATCCACTTGCTACATGTAATAGGGGGATAAAACCCTGAGTACACAATGTACTCCGCAAGACTTACCCGCTTAGGTGGGAGTAGTCTCCCGACTCTCAAGGATATGCAGGGGTTATTTGGCTAGCTGTTTCATTGTTCCTGCATAGAAGCATTACTAATAGTGCACCCTTTATTCAAAGTTTTAGCAATCATGTCAAGTTCATTACTTAACCATTCTAAGTAAGCACCTAATCTACTTTCAAGCATGTAGTAAGCAATCAGGATATATTTCATAATCCAATAGTAGCCTCATCATCATCTCCATGTTCCAGTTGTATTAACTACGATAGCAGTGGTGCGACAAGTGGTATCCATATCCGAGGAGAGCGGTGATTGCAATCGATGTACATCTAGCTGGGCAATCCTAAACACAAGCACGTACTTCTCGAAGGAGCAAGTACAAGGCTACCTTTCCTCTCGTACAACCTAGGTCTGAAAGCGACCCAACCATCCCGGGGAACCCACCCTATGAGGCCCGTCCCATGAACCAGCGACAGTTTTCCCCTCATAAGTTTTACCATGGACATCCCCCGCCTCCTAACAACTCCTCAAATGATCAGTGTAACACATCAATAAACTTTTTAGAGACCCTAAGTCGTAGGGAAGTACTTAACTTTACGGTCAACTATAACTCAGGCCCCTATTATGTGTTTGGTACCTTCAAACTTGCCACATCGCTACTAGCGGTATAGTCCTTAACTGACATAGGCGAGAAACATGCACCTAGGGCCGCGCCCTGTTGCACCCACCAATTCCCCAACAAAAATCTATTTTTCCACTTCCCGCCAGGTCTCCAGTTATTATCCATCTCTGAATTCATGTGATAGTAGTAATATTATAACCATCACCTATTTCTCGTGAGGGAGCATCCATCACTCGACTTCTACCGTAGCCCTATAGCATGGCATACTACACGATTCTTGTCATACTAGTAGGACTCATATGCTAGAATATTTATACAGGTGGGTTTCAAGCAACTCCTGAAACTTAATAATGCGCAAGCAACATAATAATAAGTGCTTTAAAAATAGGGGTTATGCACCAAAGCTTGCCTAGGTAACTCAACATCACATTAAGTTAGTTGGGTCCATCTTCAGGACTTGATCAACCTTCATTTTATGGTTTGCCCACCATTACATCGTCTTCGGGTTTGACTTCATAGTCCACTTGTCGATCCATCCGCCATTGTTCCTACATGAGATGCATAGATGCAGTGCAATGATGATGCAATCAATTAAAGGCAACAACAACTCTTAAAAAGAATAAGCACATAATTCAAGCCTACAAAGCTAGCTCTAATGACTAACTAACAATTCATGGCATTACCTACTCAAAACAAGTGTTTACTTCCTCCTAAACCTAATATCTATTTTCTTATTATAAAATGAGCCTATTATGAGATAAACTACTAACTCAGAAATCATGCATCTATACATCATGAAACTTTTACCACCGCACATACACACAATCATTAGCAAGCCATGAAAAGTTCACAGCATTCCGATTTCTACAACTCCATTTAAGAAATTATTTACAAACTAGTCACATAAAGCACTAACAAGCAAAGACTTAATTATAGAGCAAAAACTTCACTCTAAACACATGATAAACCTACATCTCAACATTTTATAAAACAATATAACCATATTATTGATTCATAGAACTTAACCATAGTTATAAAACATAGATGACACATGTTTTCTATTTTTATACATTTTTAATTATTTAAAAACTATTAAAGAAGCTTATTACAAGATAAATCTATAACTCAAGAAATATACATCCATTGGGCATGAAATTTTAACCATAGCACAACCACATCAACACTAGTCTAGCATAAAATTTTTATCACAATTGGAGCACATGAACTATATTTACGAATTTAAAACTAGAAAGCATAGATATATTTTTACAGTGAAAACTTTCTACTAAAACATGTCATATTATAGTTCTACTGCATAGATCTACTCAAAAGGATTCCAAAACATCTTCATTTTCCTTTTTATGATTTTTTTACTATTTATTATGAATTTCAAAATTTCAGCCGAATTATACTAAAAAGGAAAAGAAAAAGTATAAAAGACAAAAACTTTGCACTAAGGCCCCTGAAATTTTCCTTAATCAACCCATAGTACATCACACAATATGCAGCACTATTCATATGAGTCACGAGATTTACATTGGGAATCCTAGAAAAGCTTCTATTTCAACCCTCATCCTCCTTCTTCTTCCTCACATACATAGAGCAGGGGACCGGAGGTAGAGGGCGTCGGGGAGGCCGGATTGGGGCTCACCAGCGGCGAAGTGGTGGTGTGGGGGCGGGCTAGGGCCCACACTAACCCGAGAGAGTGCTCAGCCTCATTGGGGAGGGATCACCATGGCTTGGCCACGAGCACATGCGGCTACTGCTGTGATGGCCCGACATCGGGGCTGCTCTAGCGGTCTTTGACTCGGCCTAGGGGCCTCTAGATGGAGGGAAGGAGGAGGTGGAGGCAGTGGTGCATGCTGCCGAGCGCAGAGAGGGGTGGAGCAGAGGAAACGGCGGTGGCTGAGCTCGAGCCCATCGTCCATGGCAGACGGGAGCCAAGGGAGAAAGAGAGGAAAGGAGCATAGCAAAGGGAGTGCGAGAGCGAGCGAGGGTGCTGGGCGAGCTGGGCAACCTCAAGAAGGTAGAGGACAGGGAGCAGGCTGGCATGGGCGGGGCATGGGCGGCCATGGCACAGGGCATGGGTGGCCAACGCGCATGTGCCTACATAGCATGACGAATACCGAGCAGGGCACAGCATGTTTGGAAGAACCAGGACCACTTCCTGTAGAAAAGATCTTCACCTCTCCCTAATCTACAACTCTTATTTGCTTAACTTCCAAGCGAAAGTCATAACTTCTGACTGGCTGGAGGGCAGAAGTTCTGATAGGGGATCAGAAGTTCTGGCCTAGCCTGAAGTCAGAACTTCTGATAGGTAGGGGAGACTTTCTCAAGAGAGCAACTCTTTTATTTGAACTCTGATTTCGATGATTTTGAACATTCCAAAAATCTTATTCAAAGGGTTATCCATCCCAACAAAACTTCATTTTTAAGGCCTTTTTCAAAAATTCTCAACTCCACCAAAAGTCCTGACATGTCAAGTGTGAGTGGCACGGCTTAAGATAATTAATTATGAAGTAACACTGGGGTGTTATAATAATTAATTATCAAGTAACACCAGGGTGTTGCACGAGCACCCGGACGTCCGGATGCCCATGCCTACTGCCTGCCCACGTGTCTGACGCTCTTCTTCTGCATGCGGCAGGAGACGCACTTCCCTAAATACATGCGGCCAATAGAAGGGACACGTGCATCACGCCTCTGCCCTCCCACTTTGCCTAGGTAGGCCCCGCAGCGCATGCATGCAACCTGCCCGCGCCGCAGGCACGCTGTTGTCATACCTATCCATGGGCTGCTGCTATTGTCTGTGCACGCTGCTACTACCACGTCTATTGCCCTGGCTCCACCTGTTGCTATAGTATGCATGCGCCTACACATGCATGTGGGGCCACCACGCCCGCTTTGCTTCTTGCATGCACGTGGGGACCACCTTTGTCTATGCCCACTTCTCGCATCTGGTTATGCAACACTGGCAACACAAAGTGTTAGTGTTTCAAACAAGCACCGGCAAGTAAATTTATATTGATGCGGGTTAGGCCCGGATGGTGCGCTAAAGGACACAAAATTTATATTGGTTCAGGCTGAATGTCCCTACGTCCAGTCTATTGCTGCTTGTGTTATTAGCACCGAAAATGGTTCATAGTAGGGGGTACAAACGGTCAAGACAGGGACTAGTCCCAAGTCTCTGATGGAAGGTTCATAAGGATGCCAAGAGCCTAGTAGCAGCTCGACTGTGTGTGATGTGTGTTGTGTTGTCCAAAGTTGATCTCTTTGTTGGAGGAAGCACCTGCCCTTTTATAGATGAAGGGGACGGTTTTACAAGTGAGAGGGAAAGGGTGTGTATGCTACTGAGCCTTGTTGTTCATGTCTACCCAGCCTTGTTGTCCATTCCGGTGAATACCAGATAATGGTAAGCTCCTACAATACTGTCAATGCCACTGTAGAATGTCAGGATGGCTACAGAGTACTACTCCGCGTATGGTATGGACTCTGGTATAGTAGTTTTGACTTATGAGCCTTGCCTAGCCTTGCTTTGCATGCCTTCTAGTTCCTATGAATCCCCATCGGAGGGACATGGGGTTAGAGTCTAAAGTAGCACTGTGGGCAAGGCCTTCTGATCGGAGAGGGCGTTTGGGGGCCGAAGCGAGTGCTCTGATCTAGTGGGTCTGAGGGATTATGAAGCGGGCGCCACTCCCTTGAGACCATAGTGTGGCAACAGCACATCCATCATTGTGGAAGGCGCGAGCCCTTTCCTAGACCATAGTGGTTGTCGTATGTCTACGTCGGATTCCATGTCTAAGGGTTGAAGGCGGCGACTACAACTCTGTAGGGTGAAGAGCACGTGCCCACAACACTATTTAGGCTCTACCATGCCTAGAAGGGTCTAAAGCACCCATCCCATTGTTCCCTGGCAGTACTGTTCCTACCGGGGCACAGGGTATGGTCCTCGAAGCCACGGTTGACCCGAACGTCTTGTCCTACCCTGTACCTATCATCATGAGGGAGCAAGGAGAGGTCGTCAGGTGAGACGGGACCAGTCCTTGGACATCGGGTGATGCGAGGTCCATCCTCGAACATCGAGCGAGGCAGAGTCTTGCCCTTAGCCCTTAGGCGAGGCAGAACTGGCCCACGGGCGTCGGGCGACGCAGAGTCTTGCCCTTAGCCCTCAAGAGAGACCAAGCCCAGCCCTCGGGGGTTAAGCGAGGTAGAGTCTTGTCCTTAGCCCTTGGTCAAGGTGGAGCCCAGCCCACGGACATCGGGCAAGGCGGAGCCGGCCGACAGGCATCGGGCGAGGCAGAACCAAACTCCCATCATTTGGGCAAGAAAAGCAGTGGCGCCCTTGTCCGTCTAGGAGTTTTTAACATTCGATGGTTATTAGTTCTACCTCCTGGGGTACCCCAGTATTAGGTCCTCAAGAGTATCCCTTGAGCCCCTAGGTGATTCGAGTAGAGTCGCCCGAGGGGTAGTATCGAACCCTTCATGGGTAAGGCTTAAAGACTTGGTTTTTCATCAACTATATATTTTTTAAGAGAATCGTGGTATTCCGTTCATGGGGATTTTATTCAAGGTTGGCCTGGCTAAGACCTGACTACGGATCGAGGCCCTGGTGATGCTTGCGTCGTTGAGTTCTGGTAGTTTGCGGGCCTATCCCTCATTGGGATGGCCCTTTGGCTTCGGGACCCTAGGTGGGCCAGAGGGAAAAGCTCTGTGACCCACGTCCCCTCGATGGAGAGAGAGTCCTGGTCTACCTAGGGAATGTGAAACATCCGACATGATTTTTTGGGAAGGGATAGGGATTGTGTGCGCGTATCCCACGAGGTGATGCGGCGGTGTGCGTGGTAGGCTTGGAGATCGAGGCAGACGGTTGCCCTTCTCGCATCCGTCACCCCTATAAAACCATGGAGTTCACCCCCAGGGTTCCGCATTTTGCCTCCTCACCTTTGCGTCCTCAGCCTCCACCGCCAATCGCCTGCGCCTCTTGCACCCGTACTGCCTCCGCCGTCAAACTTGCTGCTACCTTCTTTCTCGTGCTGCTCCTGCCATCGTAATGGACCTGGGGTACAAATCCAACATCTCTTCTTAGTGCTTAGAGGGACTCATCCACCGAGGCCTCCTTTGTTCATTGACCACCACCGAGGAGTGGCGGCTACCCAATGAAGAGGGGGAACCAAAGCCACCCGAAGGGTACGTCATTTCTTTCGCCCACTTCCACGAGCGAGGATTCACCACACCCGCCCATCAGTTCCTTTGGGGACTGATGGACTACTACCAGTGGAGCTTCAACACCTTACCCCCAATGAGATTCAGCACATTGCGGTGTTTGTCGCCCTGTGCGAGGGGTTCTTGGGGATCAATCCCCACTTTGACCAATGGTGGTATCTCTTTGCCATCAATCTCATGAAGAGGTAGGTTGGGAAGGAAGATCTGCACATGCTAGTGGGGTGCGCCAGTATCCACCTCCACAACACCTAGGCGGGGGCATATCCGCTAATGTGTCTGACCACCTCTGACAAGGGGTGGCATTCGCAATGGTTCTATGTCAAGAACAACGCCACTACTCCCTTGCTAGCCTTCACTGGGCGCTACATCTTGGAGGCCCTAGAGTCATGGGGGTGGGGCATTCAGGCCAAGGACAAGAAGCATCTCAATGGCCTTCTCGCTGCCCTCCAAACTCTAAAGGAGAGGGGCGTGAAGGGGTCAGGGATTATTGGTGCCTACCATGCGAGGAGGGTTGCGCCGCTGATGGAGCACGTGCTTCCCCTGTATCAGATGGTGCCTGAAGCATTGTTCATAGGGACGGTGCTCGCCGATGAAGTGCTCCCTCCCTCTGAGGTGGCACAGCGCATCAAGGAGGCGATGGAGCCCATGTAGGACTCTGTTGGCGCCATCCTCGACTTTGTGTACCCAGTGTTGGGGCACCCGCCCAATGCGACCGGAGCTGGGGTTTGTTGACTTTGTAAGTTTTCTTTTCCCTCGCTCCTCTTTTTGCTTGAAATTTTTGATCCCCTGATGCTAACCGTGGGATAGTGTGGGGGTATGCATACTGCTCTCCAAGCAAACAAGATGGTCATCGTCTCTGCCTCCATGGCAATGCCGAATGGCCTCAAGTTCACCGTTGGCCAGATCACCTGGACCACCGGCTCCGACGACTTCATCGCCATGACCACGGAGGAGGCGTGGATTCAGTCTACGCCGACCACTACTTCACCTACATCGGCTATGGCTCCGACCATGACAGGTATGGCTCCAACCATGATGGATCTAGCTCCGACCATGGTACATCTAGCTCCGACCATGCCTGCATCATCTTCAACCATGCCGACGACTCGTCGTCCACTTCCCCACTACAAAGGGAAGCAGATCGACAACATCGACCTGCTCAACTCCATCGATCGAGTCAGCACCAAACTTGCTGAAACCCTAGCTCTGGTAAGTATGATTCAAAGTCAACCTAATGAGCAGGTAACTGCTCCCCACAATAGATCTACCCGACCAGCTTGGACCAGTCGTCTTGCACGACTTGGTACAGATCTCGTGGTCATATCTACTCCTGAAGGGCGCTCCGCTCGTCACTGGCTAGCCTCCACGATGGGTCTCCAGCTCTTCGAGTACGAAGCCTCGATGGAGAACCACTAGGTCTAGCCTTACGGCCTATGAAACGCTGCCTCCAGCTACACGTATAACCTACAACGCCGCTTGGATCTGTGTTTTATGCACCGACCTCGGCCGAAGCCGCACGACTTCGTCAACATGATCTGGACTGAAGATTATCAAGAAGGATTCGTCCACACTGTCCAAGAGGGTGACTCCAGCTCCTCATCTGGCATCGCATCTAAAGCATCTATACACACCGAGCTTCAGCATCATGAAGATGATGGCACCAAGTACGATCTGGATCTACCAGACCACGCCCTGGGGTTTTCACAATTCCCATCTTTCCCACCAAGATGAGGGGATTTGATCCATGTTGTCAGCAATGACGAACCACCAGCGGTTGGTGAAATAGAACAAGAAAGGACCGCGTGCGAAGCACATAATATTGACCGGTTCAATCGCTGACAAATTGAAGCCAAAGCAGACCAGGCGGTGTGACGCATAAGGGTCCAGCCACGTGACCTCAATGATGCTTTCGACAGGGTGGGGGACAAATAGGTCTTTAGGACTCCAAGTGCCAACGTAGCCGTCGCCATGGCACCAATGCAACGGCTACCCAACACCCTAGAAACCCAAGCGGTTCGTGATGAAATACAAGCCTATCTGACGACTGCCATGGCCCAGACCGTAGAGATTGTAAATCAAGTCCGGGCTCCATCCGTCTCAGTCGAGTCAAGCCACAGCCACCAGCTTCCAAGTCGCTCACAGCCACTCAACCCACGTGGCTCACACAACAATGACCCATCAGACAACCGTCAAGGCAGAAACGGTGGCCATGATGGTGGTCAGGATGACAACCGCCGTTGGGAGGACAACCATCGCGATGTCTAGGACAATAATCACCGAGACAACCGCGACAATCGCCGCGATAATGGCGGTTGCAGGGCTAATCTAGATGGCAATCGAGATCGTTGCGATGGCAATAATGATCTCCGCCATTACCTCAGTGGACACGATCTGCGCGCTCGCATCAACCAGAGAGCCAACAATTGAGCATCCCATGAAAGCTATCGCCGTATGGAGTATGACACTGCCCACGGTCTGCCAGGTTTGAAGCAGTTTACTCCACACCTTCGCCAAGTCATATGGCCCAAGAATTTCAAGCTCAAGAAACTTCAGAAGTACGATGGCAAAGAAAACCCCAAATTATGGGTCATGCTCTACGAAACCGCGTGCAGATCAGCCATGGCTGACGAGCATGTCATGTCTAACTACTTCCCAGTCGCTGTTGGCCATGCAGGTCACCAATGGCTGGTCAGCTTGCCGGCGAACTACTTTGATTCTTGGCAGGAGCTTAAGCAAGCCTTCATCGACAATTTCATCGCTACTTGTGAACAACCAGGCAACAAGTACGATCTGCAACGGATCCGAGATCGGAAAGATGAGCCACTGCGCGAGTACGTCCGACGTTTCTCAGAGATGCGCATCAAGGTCCCATCAATCTCTAACAATGAGGCAATCGAGGCTTTCATCACTGGCCTCCGCTTCCACGATGCCCTAAGAGATAAGCTCCTCCAGAAGAGACCTGAATCGGTCACAGCGCTCCTATCCACCGCTAAGAAATATGCAGACGCCGACGACGCCAAGAAGATAATTATTGAAGAAGCAGCAAGGGTTCCACGCTCCGACCACCCCTCACACCGTGATGACTACCATGGAAACCATGGTTGGAATGACAGTTTTGACCGCCGCAACCAGCGCAACGACTCCCGCGACCACCGCGACCAATGTAATCAGCGGCGTAACCACCGTGACAATTATAGGAGCAAGCGTGCTTAGGAAGACGACGGCGAGGTCAATACCATTCAAAAGGGTGGCGGGCGTCATAATTATGAAGATGACTACACCAAAGCATTGAAGGGGCCCTACTAGCTCCATCCTAAGTCAAACCATACCATGGAGAATTGTCATGTTCTCAAGTCTATCTATACACGTCAACAGGCTCTGCATACATCCGACAAGCCTAACGATGCAGCGGAACAGCGCAACGAGGATAACGACGACGACGATGCAGACCCTCGTCACAAGTACGTCAAGCCAACCAATCACGTGCACACCATCATCGGAGGCAAAGTGTCCATCGAGACCAAGCGGGAACACAAGCTGCTCGCCCGTGCTTTCTTGAACGTGGCCAACGCCAAAAACCTCCTCACCGATCCCTAGCTCCCTCCGTGGTCTCACCACGAAATCTCTTTCAGCAAGAAGGACCAATGGGCCGCAATACCGGAGCCAGGACGTTTTCCCCTGGTCCTCGATCCTTGTATCAACAAGGTCTAGTTCGACAGAGTACTAATCAACGATGGCAGCTCCATCGATATACTATTCAAGAACAGTCTGCCCGCCCTGAAGATAGCTCAGGCGGATCTTAAGCCATGCGAGGCACAGTTCTGGGGTGTTCTCCTCGGACAAAGCTCTACACCTCTTGGGCAAATCATGCTACCTGTGCAGTTTGGGACCCTGGACCACTTCCGCACCGACTACGTCAACTTTGTGGTCACTGACTTCGATGGCACCTACCATGCTATTCTTGGTCGATCGTTGCTCACCAAGTTCATGGCCATACCTCATTATAGGTATCTGGTGCTCAAGATGCCTACCGAGAAAGGAGTCCTAACCCTCCGAGGTAACGTGTACGCCGCTTACACCTACGAAGACGACAGTTTCAAAATAGCAGAGGCCCATGACCTCTCTATTCGCATGGCTGAGACCATGCTCGACGCTAAGAAGACCTCAGCCGACCACCTAGAGATCCCAGAGCTTGAGGCTCCATGCAAGAACATCAAATCAAAGGAGCACAAGGTGATCCAGCTGGTCGATAGCGACCCTAGCAAAATGGCCCTTATCGGGGCCAACCTAGATCCCAAATAGGAAGACGTGCTCATTGGGTTCTTGAGGAGCAACGTGGACGTGTTCGCATGGAAACATGCCGACATGCCCGGTGTACCTCAGAACTTGATCGAGCACTCCTTGAATGTCAACAACAAGGCCAAACCTATCAAGTAGAAGCTATGACGGTTCGCTCACGACAAAAAGGAGGCAATTAGGGTAGAAGTTACATGGCTTTTGGTAGCCGGATTTATCAAAGAAGTGTATCATCCGAAGTGGTTAGCCAACCTGGTTCTTGTACGCAAAAAGAATAATGAATGGAAAATGTGTGTTGATTACACTGATCTCAACAAACATTGCCCTAAGGACCCCTTTGGCTTACCTCGCATAGACGAGGCCGTAGATTCGACCGCCGGTTGCGAGCTCCTTTCCTTTCTCGATTGCTGCTCTGGTTATCACCAGATCGCTCTCAAAAAGGATGACCAGATCAAGACATCTTTCATCATGCCTTTCGGCGCCTACTACTACACGACTATGTCGTTCGGGCTCAAGAACGCCGGGGCTACATACCAACGCGCCATTCAGGACTGCCTCGCAGATGAGATAAAAGACGACCTTGTAGAGGCCTATGTGGATGATGTAGTTGTCAAAACCAAGGAAGCACATACCCTTGTTGACAACCTAAAACGCACCTTTGCAGCCCTCAATACATTCTAATGGAAGTTAAACCCAAAGAAGTGCGTCTTTGGTGTTCCTTCTGGTATATTGCTAGGCAACGTCGTCAGCTACGATGGCATATGCCCTAATCCGGAGAAAGTCAAAGCTATCTTAGACATGAAGCCCCCCAAAAAGGTAAAGGATGTCCAGAAGCTAATCGGATGCATGGCTGCTCTCAGCCATTTCATATCAAGATTAGGAGAAAAAGGGCTACTGTTCTTCAAACTGCTCAAAGCATCCGAGAAGTTTGAGTGGTCGGAGGAAGCAGATGCTGCCTTCACGCAGCTAAAACAATACCTTACATCACCTCCGGTCCTCACTGCTCCCAGAGAAGACGAAACTCTCCTACTTTACATTGCGGCAACCAATCAGGTGGTCTCCACTACCATGGTGGTCGAGCACGACGAGCCAGGCCACGCCTATAAGGTACAGTGGCCAATTTATTTCATTAGTGAGGTACTCAATGAATCCAAGACCAGGTACCCATAGATTCAAAAACTGCTCTATGCAATACTGATAACATCTTGAAAGTTGAGACATTACTTCGATGGATATCGTGTGGTGGTCATGACCGAGTACCCTTTGGGGGACATCATTCGCAATAAGGATGCGAACGGGCACATCGTCAAATGGGCGATGGAGCTATGCCCCTTCTCCTTGGAATTTGCAAGCCGTACTACAATCAAGTCTCAGGCACTCATCGATTTCATCATCGAGTGGACAGACTTAAGCACGCCTGCCTCTCCGGGATCCGACGAATATTGGACGATGTACTTCGACGGCTCTCTCAACATTGATGGTGCAGGAGTAGGAGTTCTTTTCGTGTCACCATCCAAGGAGCAGCTCTGGTACATCCTCAGGATTTATTTCCCGGCATCTAATAACACCACCGAATATGAAGCATGCCTGCACGATTTACGCATTGCGGTTGAGCTTGGTGTTAAACGTCTCTATGTCTATGGAGACTCGGCTCTGGTCATCAACCAACTCAACAAGGACTGGGACACGACCAGCGAAAAGATGGATGCATACTGCAAATCAATAAGAAAGCTGGAAGGCAGGTTCTATGGCATCGAGTACATACACATGGTCTAGGACAAGAACCAAGCAGCAGATGCGCTGTCAAAGTTAGGATCATCCTAAGCCAAAATCCCACATGGCGTATTCATCCAAGACCTGCTCATGCCTTCCATCGAAGAGGAAGTTTCCACGGCAGTTAAGCCTCCAGACCAGCAATTGGTGGCTGTGGTTCCGGCATCGAGCACCATCGGGCCGCCTCCGACCACTCATGAGCCCAACTAGAGAGTACCTTTCATCAAGTACTTAACAGATGGCAGCGGTTATACTGATCGGACAGAAAATGAGCGCCTGATGTGTCGCAGTAAGCAGTATCTGCTCGTCGATGGCAAGTTATGGTGTAAGAACGCAAAGGAGGAAATCTTGATGAAGTGTATAACCCAGGAGGAAGGCGAACATCTCCTAGACCAAATCCACTCTAGCTCCTGCGGCAACCATGCGGCCTCAAGAACACTGGTCGGTAAGGCTTTCCGAGCAGGGTTCTATTGGCCGTTAGCAGTAGCCGACGCAGAGAAGCTAGTCCGCCACTGTGAGGGTTGTTAGTTCTTCACCAAGAGAATCCATGTACCAGCACATGAGATCCAGACGATTCTAGCCTCTTGGCCCTTTGCATGCTGGGGACTGGATATGATCGGGCCTTTCAAACCGGCTCCTGGGAAATTTACATGCGTCTTCGTGCTAATCGACAAATTTTCTAAGTGGATAGAATACATGCCTTTGGTACAGGCATCCTCAGAGAAGGCTATCATGTTCCTCGACCAGGTCATCCACCGTTTCGGTGTACCCAACAGCATCATCACCGATCTGGGAACTCAGTTCACCAGGAATGTTTTTTGGGACTTCTGCGATGAAAGGAGCATAGTAGTAAAATACGTCTTGGTGGCTCACCCTAGAGCTAATGGACAAGTCAAGCGGGCAAATGGCATGATCCTAGACGCATTGAAGAAGAGGATGTATAGAGAAAACGACAAAGCTCCCGGACGATGGCTCAAAGAGTTACTAGCCGTGGTCTGGGGCCTCAGAACTCAGCCCAGTCGAAACACCGGCGTCTCACCATACTTTATGGTTTACAGCACTGGGGCAGTCCTCTCACCAGATATAGCTTTCAGATCAGCATGGGTAGAGAACTTCAATGAAGGCAAGGTCAATGAAGTACGGGAGCTAGAAGTGAATAGCGTAGAAGAGAAAAGGCTCAATTCTTGTGTACGTACGGCCAAGTACCTTGCTGTTTTGTGCAGGTATTACAACAAGAACGTTAAAGAGCATTTCTTCGTGGTCGGGGACCTGGTCCTAAAGTGGAAAATGAACCAGGCTGGCATCCATAAACTCGCAACCCCATGGGAGGGACCCTTCATGATCAAGGAAGTCACATGACCAACGTCTTATAGGTTAGCTCACCTGGATGGTACGGACGTACCAAACTCGTGGCACATCGACAAGCTTAGACGTTTCTATGCTTAACTACTAAGATATGTACTCCTCTTGTACTTTCAATTTACTTCAATAAAGCAATTATGATTCCTCCGACCACTCTAATGTGTCACTTTGAATTTTATGGTTATTCTAACTTAGCCAGTAAAAGCCAACCACCACTCCTTCTATGGTTTTCGGAGCAGGTCCTGTCTTCGGTTCCTCCCAACACGTGCATGGGATCCGCTCTCTACGTTATGGGTGATCGGTAGGTCCCCCTTGGTTTGACTTGTCCATATCTACGTGTGCACAGGTCACTGTACCTCACACTCTGACCACATGCCAAGCTAGGGCCGCACAAACTTTTTAGGATGATGTGTCGAGCAAAATGGTACAACTAAATAGAACGTTAACATGTTCTCACTTAGTTACACCAACATAAAGTTTCAAGCTTAAATACGTTTCATACAAAGCAAACAAGCTTATAATGATATATAGTTACATTATTACAAGCTTGCCTGAAGAGGCTCAAGTTTACAATAACACAACTATGTCCTCCTTCTACAGCTCTAAGCCTATTACATTGGCTGGTCGGGGCACGTGGCACTTACTGCTCGCCGATTCTGACATCCTACTCGAGTCTCAAGGACTCTTGTGCTAGTCGAGCTGAAGGGGATGGCCCCGCCGATGCCTGGCTAGTCGAGACCGCAGGCTTCGTTGGTTGGTTTGCAACTGATGGCATTTCTAGCTGACTCATCAATGGCGTACCATGTACAGGTGCTGTCCCGCCTCCACATAGGTTAATGTCGCCAATTATCTTTGACGACAAGTCCAGCTAGGTTATCCGAAGCTCCTCCGCCTTGTCTGGGTCTACCTCCTTCGGGTACCTAGCCTCTAGGCGCTTGAGATCGATCAGGGGGTAGTGAGCACGTACCATGCTTAGTACATGGGCACCCATGTACTCACCTGCCTCCTTCACGAACTCTTGGAACCATCCCCACGCTTGTCTGCATCTCTCGACCAGTCCGAGCTAGGGCGTCTTTGGCTCTTCCTCTGTGAGCGCCGGGTCGATAAGGTCGAGGACAGGGACAATGCAAGTCACCACTTCTTGGCACTAGTTCTTCCACGTGTCCCGCTCCTCGGTGGCCTCGAGGCATCGTGCTTTCCAGCCATCACGCTCTTTGATCATGGCCTCCAAATGCCTCTTGGTATTGACTTTTAAAACTGAACACCGTATGAGACATCAAAATGTTATGGCACGACAAGACAAGGCAGGCAACAGAATGAGAAAGGTGGTATGGAATACTTACTTTTCAGTTCCTCCTTCATTTTGGTGGTATGGTCCTAGAGTTGAGACTGGCTGCATGCCAGTTTCTCGTTGTCTTCCTTCAGATGACCACACTCCACGGTCACGCGGCTATTCCCCTCTTGGAGGTTCTAGTTTTGTGCCTCTAGCTCTGCCCTCTTCTGGTCGGCGGCTTCAAGTTGGTGGCGCAAGTGTTCCACCTTGGCCACCAGTTCTTTATTATTCGCCGTGATCCTCTCAATCTGGTCGAAGCACCTCTTTTAGTACTTTGCGGTCTTCATCAAGTCCTGCACATAAATAAGCTAAGTTAGATAGATCAACTACATAACAGGGTCAAGTGGTCAAGCCAAAAATACCTAGACTTCTGTCACTAGATGCTTTGCCGCCCGTTCGACTCTTAGGGTCTCTTCGACCTCTGGGATTTCTTCGTGCATAACCCATTTGTCATTCCGCCAGCGCGACACATATACATGTTGTCGCTTATCTTGGGGGCGGCCAAGGACCTCTTCTACTTTGTCCTCTTCAGCCTCCTGTTTGAGGGGCAGCACTAGTCTAGAGTCTGCAGTCTCCACGACCACCATGGCTTTTCCACGAGCCGTTGCATCTGCAATAGTGCTCTGTGCCACTTCCGGTTGCTGCTCCTCGGCTTGATCTGGCTCCCTTGGCGCCAAGGTATCCGCCTTAGCAGGGTTTGTGCTTGGAGCACTTGTACTCTGCTCGGCTATCTTCTCGACCAGCCGCTTGGGGACTAATGTCTGGTCATCCGCCTACTGAGGTCTCGGCGGAGTTCCTTCTATAGGCTCCTCCACGGCTAGCTGCTGGGCAGTTTTTCCTGCCATTGCTGGCAAAGTTGTGCCACACCTGACTAGCTGGTCGGGGTTCTCGGTGGACGCCGACCTAATATATCAGAGAAAAGTTCAGAAGATAATAGTGTTCAATACAAATTACAAGCTTACATCAAAGTTATAGATACTTACAGCTTCGAAGCGTGGAATGATGTGGCAAAGGAGCGTCTCCTCGACTGCCCCTGCTCCGCATGCTCAGCAGGTTCCACCGGAACTCTTTCCACCACCGGTATAGGCGTCGAGGTTTGATGCTCGACATTTCCTTCGCTTGTCCTCTGTGTTACAGTGGTCGGTGATGCGATCACTACTGGCACAGAGGAGTCACCCTGCTCCGTCGACCCCATTTGTCTCCTCCTCTTTCGAGGGACAAGCCAGAAGATGTCCGCATCCTCTACTTCATCATCCGAAAGGGGGAAGATGGCTTGGTGTCGTTTGTTGGTAGCCGGACGCTTGCCAGCGGCTCTGGTCGATGCATCCTCCACAGCCTCGAGTGCCGCCCAGTGGACGTCGTCGGTCCTGGCGCTGGTCTGGGCAGCTAGGCTGGCAACTTGTGGCCAATCCACACCGGGGGGCGGAGACACGAACACTGCTACCCGGTCACGACCATTACTCTGAGACACATAACGGAGACAACAGTCAATTTCTTGTTACAACATGATTCTATAGTTAAAAGGAAGCATCATTTACCTTTGGGGGAGGTTGGGCCAGCTTGAAGGCGTGCTCGATGTCGTTCAACCTGACATAATTGGGATTGGTCAGGTTGAATAGCTCCCCAATCCCAGCCTTGATTTTTATCTTGTCGAGCGCCTCTTTCCTGGTCCTTGTTGGATCTGCGCTCCCTTAGTACTCGAAGCTAGGATGTACCCTCTTCTAGCAGGGCTGGATCCTTCGGCTGATGAAGTTCCCGACCACACTTGGGCCATCTAGCCTTCCCCACGGGATCATCCCGAGCAGTTCGGTGATCTACTCCAAGTTCTTGGGCTTCTCCGACCAGCTGTTCTTCTTCTCCGGAATCAGCCCCACATCGCACAGGGTGATGGTGTTCGGCTCTTCACGGATGTAGAACCACTTCTTGTACCACTCGTCCAGTGAGGTGTTCCAGGGGCAGTGCAAGTATTGGGCTTTCATACCATCGCGCAGATTTAGGTAGACGCCTCTGGCTATCTTCGAGCCACCGCTCCCTTTCTTCCGAAGAGAGAATAGGTGGCGAAAGAGGTCGAAATGGGGCTGGAAGCCACCATAAGCCTCGTAGAGATGGATAAAGGTGGAGATAAGAAGAATCGAGTTGGGATGCAGATTGCAAATCCCAATCTCGTAATACAAGCAGAGACCCTAAAGGAAAGGGTGCACTGGAACCCCAAAACCCCATTTGAAGAAATCCTCGAACACCACAATCTCACCTGGTTGTGGATCGGGGAAGCTTTCTCCTTCCGGCGCGTGCCATCCCGTGAGTGCTTTATTGTGGAGCACTCCCATGGCGACAAGGTCTTCAATGGTCTGCTCATTGCTTCACGATTTCCACCACTCCTTCGCCATGACTCCACCTTTCTTCTGGGCGTCTCTCTTCACCATTAGTCTGTCCTTACTAAGGGGGTGGATGCGGTGGCGAGGGGGCTGGCGATGATTTTTGGAGGAATAGGGTTCGGCAAGAGGAAGAAGAAGGTTGCAGCGGCGAATGACAATGGGGAATGGTATGAGTAACTTACCAGATCTACATTATAAATAACAAAGAGTTCTGTTGTTTCATCCACCCGATATTATTGGGAGACGTACGCATGCGCTGCAGACGGTTGTTCACACAACCTCGAGATCTACGCCAATAAACGCGCCCCTTTGTTACCAGTGTATGCACCTCTTCGTTGATAGTGTAAGAGGGCCCACACTGACGCACCTCCATACAGGTGCCAAGCGACTGTTTGCCAGAAAAGAGTAAGAAGATAGAATGACGTACTATACCCATCTGCTTTTTTGACCAGATGTGTCAGACTGGACTTGGCAGAGAAAGGAGATAAATAAATACACCAAATAAATACTTCAATGGCGTTCGTATTTTTGATGCTTGTTTTGTGCTCAAGGATGGATCAGACTCCTACAATGCTCGGGGACCGCCTAGACCACTGCCATGCTCAAGGACTGCCCAGACCACTGCCATGCTCATGGACTACCAAGACCACTATCATGCTCGGGGATTGCTCTGACCACTGATGTGCTCGGGGACTGCTCCGACCACTGCCGTGCTCGGGGACTGCTCCGACAACTAATGTGCTCGGGGACTGTCCCGACCACTACTTGGAGAATGGTTCTCCTCGGCTACATGTGATTTGTACTCACATATAGTTGAGAGACATTTATTTAGACCTTGCTACAAGGCTCATATTTCGCCTTTCAGCAAGCTTGGGGACTACGTCGGTATGATGCACCTACCGGTGCATCTTGTATCGCCTATACAACGATTGGATTTTTAACTTCGGTGGAAATTCTTTTTTAGACCCTGGCACCACGTGCCTACATCACCTACTACCAGGCTCAGGGACTAAGTGGGCACACTTCACCTTGCGGTGAATATGTTTTAATTGACCCCTGTGCTTTGAATGATTGTAAGGATTATCAATGTGCTCGGGGACTGTCCCAACCACTGCTCGGAGAATGGTTCTCCTCGGCTACATGTGAGTTGTACTCACATATAGTTGAGAGACATTTATTTAGACCTTGCTACAAGGTTCATACATCGCCTTCCAGCAAGCTCGGGGACTATGTCGGTACGATGCACCTACCGGTGCATCTCATTTTTGTTTGTACGACAATTGGGTTCTCAACTTAACTGGGAATTCTTTTAAGACCCTGGCACCATGTGCCTACATCACCTACTACTAGGCTTGGGAACTAAGTGGGCACACTTCACCTTGCGGTGAATGTGTTTGTTTTTCGACCCCTACGCCTCTGATGATCAAGGACGCTACGCTTCAAGATGCACTTATGTTTCTTTTTAGAAATACAAGTGGGCACACTTCCCAGGATGGAAATCTTTTTCTTTCTTCTTAAGAGCACCATACATTCTTTGGACAACCTACTTCTCTGGCGACAATGGTGGTCAAAGATGTTAAGAACTCAAGCCTCACTGTTCGGAGAAGGTTGAAACGGCGTGTCGCATCAGAATACATGGTGCTCGGGGACTAGCTATGGGGGTATTAACCCCTATACCCTTATGGCTAAGCTTGGGCCAGCTCGGATCGATGGGTCCGGTCCACCCGAAAGACGACGTGCGGCCCAGCCAACCTGATCGGAGTCCTGCACAAGGAGTCAAGGTGGATTTGGCGATCAAGCAGGATCCTGGTCGATTAGAATAGGAATCCTTATCTGGCCACATATGACAATTGTAACTAACTAGGATTGGTTTCCAGATCTGTAACCCTACCCCCCGGACTATATAAGGTGGGCAGGGGATCCCTCTAAAGATCATCTCTCATTAACATACAGCAATACAAATCAGACGTAGGACATAGGTATTACACCTTCTTGGCGGCCAAACCTGGATAAAACCTTGTGTCTGTCTTGCGTCACCGTCTTGTTTGTGGCTTGCGCATCTGTCTACCGATAATCTACTACCTTGGGCATACCCCTAGGTAGACTACCGACCATATTTCATCGATAGATAGCAGGATCAGCCAGGAGGACTATTCTTCAAGAACAGCCTAGTTCCGTTGCCGAAGGACCCAACCCGGGTGGCAGCAAACCGTGCCCTGGCCGGTTGGGACAAGAAGACGAGGGAGCTCACGAAGAAGAAGGCGATACGAAAGCAGCAAGCTCGCGATCGATGAGAGGAGACTAGTAGTGATGATGATGACGATGATGATGACGATGATGATGAGATGGTAGCCGGCGTGGATTGGGGTGACCTAGTGAATGAGGACTCATTGTCCATGTAAGGACCCCTTCTATTCCATGTGGAGGGAAGTGAGTCCACGGGGACGGTGGAGCTGGGCCTGCCTCTAGGTCCAGCGGGAGCCAGAGGATCCGCCATCACCCGCGGGGTGCCGGCGGAGGATCGGTGGATGGGAGGGGACGGATTCAAGGCCATCCCTAAGGTACTGGTGGAGGGGGGTGGTTCTGATGCCACACCCCATGAGCTAATGGAGGGGGCAGCACTGGTGTCGCGCCCCATGAGTCAATGGAGGGGAGCGGCTCTGGTGCCGCGCCCTAGAGGCAAGAGAGATGAGCCCCCCTGCGTCAGAGTAGGGGGGCAGGCTCAAAACGGTCTCGCCCACATGGGTTGAAGCAGGGGTCCAGGGGTTCATCCCTGAAATGTACCCGTCGATCAAAAGCGTCAGAGTACATCACCAATTCCCCTTGTTTTCTTCCTTTATTTTTCCATTCCAACCTTACGCCCTTTTTTTGTTTTGTAGATTCTTGCGACGGGGCCACCCTTTGGGGCCGGTGCCTAGGAAGAGCCTCGCTCTCTAGGCAAGGCAGATCACACTGCCCGGTGTCACCCCTGTTTCGGGCAAGAGTGACGCTGCCGCTACGGCCTCGTTGGCTGGTCCAGCAGTGCCCGCAGTGGCACCCGTGCCCTTGGTGGTTGTCGAGCAGACGGCCATGATCACGACAAGCCGAGAGCAGTCGGATGCAGCCACAGTGGCATTCAAGGGGGTGGTGCATTCCGTGCCCCCGGTGACCTAGGTGATGGCGCCTGATGTGGGCCGGGTGGAGTTGGATGCCGCCATGGTGGCGTCTGACGGAGCAGCATAGTTCGCGCCACTAGAGGCCCAGACGGAGGTGGCCGTGACCGCAACAAGCCCGGTGGGGTCGGATACTGCCATAGTGGCATCCGAGGGGGTGGCACAATCCGTGCTACCGGCGGTCTAGGTCATGGCGCCCGGGGTAGGCCAGATGGAGGAGGACATGGCCGAAAGGTCTCCGGGCATCGTGGCGGTGGTGGGAAGGACCAGAAGGGAGCCACCTTTGGCCTTGTTGTCGGGGGGAAACCGCTCTCCCTTGAGGGGGGAGCCGCTGCTCCAGTGGATGGACACCGAGGACCCAACATTGGCTCTATTCTTGCTCGATGATGCTACTGAGAGCCTAGAGCGGGAAAATCTAGACATCGGGTTCTCAGCTGCGTTGAATGCCTTGAATGAGGCTAGTGGTGCCTTGCGTGAAATCCTCATTCCTTCTAGCTAGGTATCCACTTGATCTTCTTGCTTGTTTTCTTCTTTCTTCACACATTTCTATGTTTTCATGTCTTCTGATTCTGATCCTCCTTTTAGAATATTATTGCTTGTAGCCAGGACAAGTCCTAGTTCCTTCGTGAGCAAAAGGTGGAATGGGACCGCCTTACCGAGGAGGCCAGGCTACGCGGAGATGTGGGCACGCAACTCGCTATCGCCCAGCAGTGGGAGGCCGAGGCGCGTCGAGACACGGAGGAGGCTCATGGAATGTTTGAGGACCTATCGACAAGGGTGAAGCTGGACAAGGAGGATGCCGCCAGGCTTCGAAAGGAGCGGGACAAGCTGCTACAGAAGGATGCCACGGCCAGTGAGTGGGTTGGCAAGCTCCTAGTGGAGCAAGAGACGGAGCGAGACCTCAAACTGAAAGCTGAGGGGAGGTCCATGGTGTTGTAGCAGAGGGCGGACCGGGACACTGAGACGATCACCCAGTTGCGCGAGGAGCGAGACGAGCTACACCGAACCGAGGAAAGACTTTGCTCGGAACATAGTGTAGCCCATGAGGGTCATGACTAGGCCATCTAGGAGTGCGACGAGGCACGTGGGGTGGCTGATTCCCTTCAGGCGGATCTTGGAGATGCGGTGAACCAAAGGTTGGACATTGAGAATGTTGTTGACAGGCTGGAGAAGGAGCTTATCGAAGTGTGAGGGATCCTCTGGGTCGAGAGCAACGAGCACAACCTTCTACAAGCCGCTATTAGAGTGGTCACTGATGCCTTGAGGGTAGCGCAGCCAGAAGGATCTAGCTCGCTTGCAGCTCGTGCTGCATGAATCATGGCACGGGTAGGCCAACTTGAGGAGGATGCCTTTCATGCCAGGATCACCCAAGCCTTTGCTGTCGCCCATTCCCATTATGATCAGGAGATTAACTTGGAGGTAATGAGCCATGGCTTCATGCCTATCAATGATGACGATGAGCTGGACGAGATGGAAAAGGCAGTGACTCCCCTTATGCGGAACCTAGCGAACAAGCTAAGACAAGAGGTTCTCCCTTCGTGAAAATAGTTAGCTTGATAAACACTTATTTATAATATGTGAACAAGTGTCAGTACTTTTGTGTCCTGGAAACAGTTTCATAATTTTTGTTTTGTTTGTTTGATCTTACCTTCTTCTCTTTTTGTGATGAAAAAAGATTTAGACAATCGACCCTTCTATTTGTTAAGACCATAGGGCCCAAGGTTTTTTAGGGGAAATTTTGATTGTGCTGATGAGCAAAATTATCGTAGCTGTCGGGGCATGGGCTTTTTGTAGTCATACCAGTCTGTTCCTCTGAACCTTGCCGCCAGTCTTGATGCGAGGAGAAGGTCTAATGTAATGTTTTCTTCAAAAAAAGAAAGGAGGTACCCATACCTTTATCAGCCCTCGAGTGAGATCTGACCCCTTATGGTTGCTGGGGTTGGATGTTACTAGAGACCGGAGCAAGGGAGGCAAACTTATGTTTGTATTTACTCGTACCCCTTACCTAAGACTTTGATGATCGCTACGTGACCGTGCGTTATGAGCTCGCTAACAGGGATGTTCGGATAGAATCCGATCCCGTTTGCCTCGCGGTAGGGTCGGTGAAGCCCTTGGGTGGTGTTCCATTACTCCTTTGCTCGCCTTCCCCCTCAATGGGGTTTCTATGGGCTCGGCTAGATGATGGATTGAACAAGAAGGTTGAGATGACCCTATTCACCTTAATGCGGGTCGGGCTAAGGCCGTTGAGGCTCATCTGTGTTTTCTCCCATGGCTCTTGTTTGATGCGAGGTGGCCCTAGGCCCTTTGCTGGTCAGCCTCTGAACCTCGGTCTCTCGATCTTGGATTGAGCGGCTCGAACCCCCAAGCCCTTTAGGGTCTGCTAGGGGTCGGCTATGTTTTTGCGCTGAAAGCTCTAGTTTGGTTTTGGTGAATTGATGAAACCCTAAGTGCTAACCTAGTTCATCAAGTGATCATGAGATAGGTAGCACGCTTCAAGTAGAGAAGCAAATGAAGATCATAACATGACAATGGTGATAGCATGGAGATGATCAAGGGCTTAAACTTGAAGAGAAGAAAGAGAAAAACAAAAAACTCAAGGCAAAGATATAACTTGTAGGAGCTATTTTGTTTTGGTGATCAAGACACTTAGAGAGTGTGATCACATTTAGGTTTAATAGTCGTACTATTAAGAGGAGTGAAACTCATATCGGAATGCGGTTATCAAAGTGCCACTAGATGCTCTAGCTCATTGCATATGCATTTAGGATCTAGTGGAGTGCTAACACCCTTGATAATATTTGTGAAAATATGCTAACACATGTGCATAAGGTGTTTGCAAGCTCGGTGGGATTCGGTGCTTTCAGGAAAATGAAACGCCTATTTTCTATTACGCCGGATGCAAAATTCTTGGTGGTTGGCACATTTGAGCAAGGGTGAAGAAGTTAGAGTTGAAATGGAGTTGGTCGAAATGATGCTGGCGTCGGTCTACTGACCGGACGCTGGGTCACTCAGCGACCGGACGCTGAAAGGCTGCATTTGGTCGAGCTGTCAGACGGCACAGTGGCTAGGGTATTGCACTGGATGCTAGTCTGTGTCTGGTCAAGGTGGACCGGACGCGTCTGGTCGTAAAAATATGCCTCGGGGAGCTTACTGGAAATGACCGGACACTAGGGCTTTAGCGTCCGGTCAGTTTTACTGGAGCGTCCGGTCAGCTTTGTAGCCGTTGAAATCTAACGAACAGCATTTGAAGCTAGTGACATGTGGCGTCCATCGAGCGACCGGACATAGAGGGCCAGCGTCCGGTCAGTATGACCGGAGCGTCCGGTCAGAGCGTGTTTTGCCCAGTGAAGGGGTATAACAGCTCTATTTGATTAGGGCTCTATTTATAGCCCCATGGCCGGCTCAAGGGAGCTCTCTTGCACATTTTCATTGATATAGCAACCTTGTGAGCTTAGCCAAAGTTCTCCCACTCATCTTCATCATTGATTCATCATCTTTGTGAGATTGGGAGAGAATCCAAGTGCATTGCTTGAGTGATTGCATCTAGAGGCACTTGGTGTTCGTGTTTCGCTGTGGATTTCGCTTGTTACTCTTGGTGGTTGCCGCCACCTAGATGGCTTGGAGCAGCGAGGATCGTCGAGCGGAGGTGGTGATTGTCTTCGGCTCCGATCATGGTGATTGTGAGGGGTTCTTGACCTTTCCCCGGTGGAGCGCCAAAAGGTACTCTAGTGGATTGCTCATGGCTTGTGTGATCCTCATCTTGTGTTGGTTGTGTAGCACCCTATTGAGGGTTTGGCGTGTGAAGCCAATTAGCGCGTGAACCTCCAAGTGAGTGAATCGCCACAACGAGGACTAGCTTGCCGGCAAGCAAGTGAACCTTAGTAAAAATCATTGTGTTCATCATTGATTCCAAGGTGATTGGTCATCATTGTTATTCATCTTCGTGATTGATTGGTTCATTCATCTACACGGCGGTATAACCATCTTGATCACTCTCTTTACTTTACCGCAAACTAGTTGACAAGCTCTTTAGTGTAGCTAGTTGTGAGAGCTTGCATGCTTGGTTGGTGTGGCTCTTTAGTTAGCCTTTGAGAGCACACTAACATAGGGTAGTGTCATTGCTCTTGTGTGAATTGACACTATCTAAACTACAATTATGGTAGGTGGCTTGCATTTTGAGTAGGCTAGCGCAACACTCGCTTCGCCTCATAATTGTCTAACCATTTGGTTAAGTGTTGTTGTAGAAATTTTTATTAGGCTATTCACCCCCCTCTTGCCATTAGGACCTTTCATGTGCGCTACCCCATCCTCGGTTTCCATGACTGGAGGGGCTGAGTTGATGACACTTGCCTCGATGGCTCGAGTGTCGCGCTCAATGAGCTCGCTAACGGGTATGTTCGGGTGGAATCCGGATCCATCATTTGTTGATGGGGTCGGTAGAGCCCTCATGTGGCATTCCACTAGTTCTTAACCCACCTCCCGGTAGATGCCTGAGCCATTCACTAGGCTCAGGTGGCCCGTTGGCCTCTCCTCAATGGAGATTTTGTGGGTCTGGCTCAAGGTTAGAATCAAACAAGAAAGGTCAAAATGTCCCTGTCTGTTTCTGAATGGGGTCGGGCGAGGCTGCTGGGGCTCATTTTGGTTTTCCTCCCCTGGCTCTATTTGACATGAGGCAGCCTCGAGCCCTTCGCGAGATGACCTTCGAACCCCGGTTAGGCGTCGCTCATATTGAATGAGGCGGCTACCACCTCGTGATGCGACATGAAGCGTTGGGATGCAAGAATGTACATATGCAACGTTTGGATGTATGGATTTAGCATATAATTTAATCGAAACGAAAGAGGGGTCAGTAAAGTTACCTTGGTGGTATGATCCATGGGAAGCTCCTACTAGACATGTCCGTGCCAGGTTTGGGTCCGACATTTTCGACGAGGCCAACATAACCTACATAAGTATCGCTACTTTTGTTTTTTGTCTCATGGCGGCGATTCGTGTAACACCTCGGGTGTTAGCCTTGCACAACTTGACTTGCATAACATGAGCATGATCATCAAGCATTCATAAACAAGCATTTACCACTGAAACATTGGATTGAAACATCTGCAATGTTTGCTTATTATCGCGTGTTTCTTAATCATATGCAACTTTTCTCGTTATTTCATGTCTCCACGTGTCTATGCATATGATCATGAGTGGATACATGTACTTGTTGGATGTGAGTCACACAAATATGTAGCAACACCTAGGGTAGCAAATAGGACCTTGTTCATAGGCTACATTTCATGAACCAACACTTAAGCTTTCTTGTGATTACACTAACTAGCTCAATGAGTGACTACTACATGAAATGATTGAATGACCTTGCAAATTGCCTAAACATGTTTAGAGTATTATTATGAACAACTTTGATATTCATGGTTAGGGGTAAAAAGGTCATTAAGCCATGCTTTGATGTGTATCATCATGTAAATGTGACATGTTTGACCAAGTTTGAACTAGGTGTTAGAGACCTTGCATGGAGGAGATCACTAAAGCAAAGTTGTAGTATTTGACATAAGGAACAACTTTTATTTTTGGGTCATTGACTGATTTAGCTTCTAACATGCTTGAATGGGTCCCACAAAAATTAGCAAAATCAAGATTTCAACACAGAAATTTTTCTAAGTCTTGATCACTGACAGTGCTGTCAGCCCGACTTTGGATTGATTTTTTCTCCATTTCTATTGCGAATTAGAACAAGTTCTTTGTACAAGATTTGTAGCTGGTACTTCGGGCTTCAACTTTGGTTTAGGAAGTTTTGGCTAGAAGTCCATGGATTAGGAGTTTGGGCGACTTGAAAACTCATCGTCAGGCTCGGCCTTGCTTAACTGAACCGACTGAATCGAAATCTTTAGTGGCCAACACCGGTAGGAACCGCGTGCCGCGTGGAGGTCGCGATGGCCGCGCGTCGCCGTTGCCCTGACTGCACAGGCCACGACGCGCCTGAGCGTGGCATCATCACGCCAGCACCCGCCCGCTCCTGTCCGCGCCCTCATTTTGCATTTCCTGGCTCTCCTTCATCACTGGCAGCGCACGCAGCAATAGCCGAGCATCTCCTCGCCTCCGCCGTCACCATAGCCATGCGCAAGCCCGCAACGAGCCATCCATTCATCACCGCAGCAGCACCACTATGTCCCCAGCAACCCACTGCCTCCTCCTGTGCCCGCTGATAGCACTTGGTAAGCCACCGCGCCATGCAAAGCCTCGCCGGAGCTCCGCCGCTACCCCCATCACTGTGGCCACGTCGCCACCGACCATCCCAAGCCACGAAAGGGCGCTAGCTAGGTCCGTCATAGCTCGATGATGCTCGGCATAGCGTATGATTGAGCCACCGTAGCTTCCACCGGCGTCTCACCGTCGGCCCGCACCTTCGCTCCGCCATGGCCACCGCCGTCGTCACTGGCGTCGACGATAGGGCTGGCCAAGTGGTTCAATAGATGTGCTAGGTCGAGTAGGTCACGCCGTGAAGATGTTACCGCCGGCAAGTTCACCGTCGGCAAGCTCTGGCCGCGTCCGTAGAGTAGCACCGCCGGCTCTGTTTTCATCTCAATGATAGGTGGGGTCAACTGACCAGTGGGTCCCGCTTGTCAGTGACTCCATGTATTAAAGCCAGTTTATTTTGAATGTAGATTTTATATGTTTTGTAATTTTTGCATTTTCAGTTTGGTAGCTTCAAAATTTGTGAAATAAATTTGTTAGTGTTCCTTAGGAAGTGTAGTATTTAGAAAAAATATGTCCTTGACATTTACAGTAGAAATTTTTGGAGATTTAAATAGGGATTTGAAATGTGCTTTTGAATGCATTCAAATTTGTTTATTTTATATCTAGAGTTCCTGTGCTCCAAAAATTATGAAATTTTTGTGGTAAGCTAGTCTTAGCATATATGAGCTCTGGTAAAAATTTTAAGATGAGTGCATGTGTAGAATTGTAGTTATAGATTTTTCTTTTATAATTAGGAGATCCTTGTGTAAATTTTTATAAATTATTTATGAATCCAAAATTCATGAAATTTGTTGGAGGTAATTCTAGTACCATAGGGATGCTAAGAAAAATAGAAAATCTATTGTTTGACACTTTTCAATAAGGTTTTCCATTTATGCTATTTCAAGCCTTGCTTCCTTGTTATTTTTGTATAGGATGTTCTACTTTGTAAAATGACATAAAATTTTTATAGTAGTCCTTTGATAGCATTAGCAAGGCACTGTAAATTTTTGTGAATTTATGAAGTACATCTGGTATATGTTTATTATTTAACCTAAATATCTTAGTAAAATAATAAAGGCATTTAAATAAATAGTTTGGGCTTCACCATTATTTTATCTTAAATGTATTTAGTATGCTTAAACTGTTGGTAGATTTTATGTTGTCAAATTTTGACTGATTACATGAAGTAGAAGTATTGTTGCTTTGTATTGCAAATTGAATAGTTTCTAGACAGATTCTGGAGTTTGATGAGTTGCATGTTGAAAATGATGTGTACTGTAAAAATAGTTAATAACAAAGTTGTAGAGAATTTGATAAGCCTTCCAGAAAGTCCAGGATCATTGGATTTGGATTAGTAGAACTCTAGTTATGAGTAAAACAAGTAGCTACTATTTTGTGGTATAATCGATGCATTGTGGAAGTAGTTAATTAAATAATCGAGAAGAGATATGCACCTACTCAATAAACATGATGCACTTGTTAACTTATATGCATTCGTAATACTTATGCCATATTCATGCATCTAGGATCAGAGGAAGAGATAATGTTGCTGGAATTCAAAGAAGCAGAGGAAGGGGACCCATAGGAGAATCCGCAAGCCGCAGCTCCCGAAGGCGTGGAGCAGCACCCTGAAGAGCTTTTGGAGTGTCCTGACCACCGCCCTACTTCCTTTCTATGAGGCAAGCCTCGGAGCATTCTAAGTCTCCCAGTATTTTATAAATGTTTACTTAAGTACTTATGATTGATGCATTAGGTTATAAGAGTTGAATGGAACCACTTGGTGCATATACATTCCTTGTCCAGATATTACACCTTTAACCGGTATAGGTCCAGGATCGAATATATGCTTAGCCATGCTTAGACCGATAGAAGTCGGGTGATGTCCTGTCACCTGCAAGATATAGGTGGATACCGGAGCACGGTTGGCTATATCTGCTATCGTGGAACAGAACCATGGGGTAAAAGTAAATCGAGACCGGGCGGGAGATCGATAGAGAAGCAACAAGGCATGGAGGTCATGGGTGTGGATCTATCCCCGTCTGTGTCGATCAAGGACCGTGCCGTTGTTGGAACTTCTGACAAGATTGAACGCATGCCTCTCACTTAGCTGGCCGGATAACTTGTTCCGACCGTGAAGCCGAGTAATTCAACTTAGGCCAAGACCCGTTCTGTTGTGCGCTCCTTCCAGGGAACGATCAGACTGAGCCCAAGGGCAGGCTTGGCCTGAGCATCCTGGCATCTGGTGTTCCAGATTGTGCGGCGTGGTACGGACCAGCGAAATGTGTACCTGAGTTGTACCAAAGGTGACCTAAGGCTATCATGGCTGGTAGACCTAGGTTTGTGTTAGGAATAAATTCCCAGCTGGTTGAAATCGATTCGAATCACCGTCTCTCCCGGATAGTGAGAAACTTGACTAGCTCCAACATCGTAGTAACTATGTTATGAAACATGATGGTTCGGATGAATATGGAATTACAATACCTGCTATGGTCACTATTGTATGCTTCTAAATGATATACCACATGTTTGGCATAGGATAGTTGCTAATCTAGAAATGGATAGTTATAATTAACTTGTTAAAGGAATCATAATTGTACCATGGGTCAATTGCCTTTTATGCAAAATGTTGTCAAGTTGCGTCCACTTATACAGCCTTGCATAATCCTTGGAGTCATTTTATTTTTGGTTCATGATGGGTAAGTCTAGCTAAGTACCTTCTCATACTCAGGGTTTTATTTCCCATTGTTGCAGATGGCACTGTGTACCATGGTTATTACAAGAGTTGCTTCTATCCCATCGTGGATGAGGAGTAAGCCTTGGGCAAGCTTCTTTATTAATTCCTATCCTTGCTTTTGTGGACCGTGATCCGACTTGGCACTGTATTAAACTATGTTGGAAACTTTATTTTCGAACTTAATTGCTTCCGCTTTATTTATCAAACTCAGTTTGTAATAACTTTTACTCGTACTCTGATGATAAAATGTATCTGTGAACTTTATGTAATATGTGGCATGTATGTTGAATCCTGTACGATCTTGGTTGTTGTAAATCATTTATCGAGACCTGTCGTGGTACTCGACGGACTACCGGGTTTATATGGATTCAAGTATGACCGTGCGACCGCTTGTAGGCTACCATTGTACTTGTACTCTTATAAATTGGTCGGTTCTGCGACAGCTGGTATCAGAGCAAGATTCAACGTTAATTGTCACAAGTGTATTTAAAACAAAAGTTTTTGTTTTCCAAAAAACCCTTCTCTAGCAACTAATAGTTATATAATAGGTATTTGAAATCTAAAGTGTGCCAATGATCACTTTTCTTATGCCCAAATTAAGGACTATTAGGTGGCTATTTAAGTACTAACATGGGGGTTTTTACTTCGTCGTCCATACGGCGTGCTATTGTATGGATGCCATTCACTTGAGTGGTAATGTATGGATCAAATGCCTCTACGCCAAGGTAAGATGATGAGTGTATGACCGCAAGAGGTAAGCGTGCGGTCGGGGAGAGTTAGCTTTGGTGCGGCTATGTATGCATGCTTGCATGTGTATATGGTACGTATTTAATTGTGGGTTTAAATTATTGTCGGGTAGATTGATATGGAAGTATATGTATGGGTATACATATATGGAAGTATTTACAACTATATTTTGCATACTTCATTATGGGTTTAGGGCTGAAATGGAATTTTATGCAGGTACACTGACAATGAAACGTGTAGCTCGACTAGTTACGCTATTTATGAGAGAACGAATGTATGCCACCGTGTCTACCGTTAGAAACAAATTTTTCCTAAGTTTGTGAGGACGTACGGCACGAGCATGCATCATGATAATTACCATTCACATAACTACACTGTTCCTCCCCTTATAAAATTCTTACTCGGTTATGTAACTCTTATCCATTATGGCATTGTCTCACCAAGTGGTACATGTTAATGGTGCAGATGGCACGCACAAAGCAGACTGCTCGTAAGTCCACCAGAGGCAGAGCTCCTAGCTGTCAGCTTGCTCCACGTACCCATCAACGTCACACCTTCCTTAGAGAGTTTGGGATGCCTACACTCTTATGGAGAGTGCTCAGCTATGTAGGCTATCCTGACGGAATGGAACCCTACTACTTCTGGGCGAATGAGCAGTTGGGAGAAGGTCTCTTGGTTACTATGGAGGCTATTGTTCATCCCCTAGGTGATGATTCTGAGTGGACAGGTTGGTGTTATGAGTCAACTAGCAGGACTGCTGAAGAAGCAGCTGGTAGGGCAGCCTTTGGGATCCTAAGGGATATCATGGATCATTTTCCTCAGGAGCTGGCAGCCGCTTTGGTTGGAGTCTTTCTGAGGGGTAACCCCTCCACTGACTCATGGCAGTATGCAAGAGGAAGATCTTTAGAGATTGGTGCAGCAGAAGGGCAGAACAGCGATAACCCTTCCATGAGCGCCATGTTCACAATAATGAGAGTGTTAGATGGAGTAGAAGGTAGCCTCAGACGTGTGTCTGGTGCTCTTAGTCATGCCCGTGAGGACCGACGTCAGCTTTAGAGGGAGCACGACGCCAAGATTGAGAGGCTCACCATAGAGATGACTCGGTTAACTCACCAAAGAAATGCAGCCTGGTCTAGGGAAGATGTTCTGAGAGCTCGACAGTTCGAGCTGGGGCAGCAGCTAGCCAATGCGGAAGAATACAACAATAACCTACATGAGGAGGTTCATCTACTAAATAATCAGCTCCACCCTTATGTCCCACCTGGAGCCATAGAGATGGATCTAGAAGAGGATGAGGAAGAAGAAGAAGTAGAGCCTGAAGAAGAAGTGGAGCCTAAGGAAGGAGATGATCCTACGTCTGACCTCGATAGTGATCATGATGAGGATTAGATTGCTTAGTACTTAGTGGAAGGCCAATGTATCACCTTTATTCATGTAATGGACCTGTAGCTCGAATTTGGTAATAGTAATCTGACTATCATGTAATGTTGTTAATCGTACGACTATCGCACATTTGGTTGAACATCAATGCAATTCTAGTCCTTTGTTGGTAATCACGATTTAAATTTGCATGCGTTGTGAGCGCGATAAGTGGTTAATTTGGTGATGTCATGTTACGAGAATGAATTGTTATGCCTCTATTTTTATTGTGATTTTGAGAAATTTTCCCCAGTAATTTCAGTTTGGCATGATTGTGGTTCATCTGTAATCTCTTGGCATCAACCAATAATCGCTTATTGTTGCAACTTCGCAGATGACGCACACCCATGTTGGAGCTGGTGGCAGCCAGGATGGCAACCATGATGACTTGCCACCCCCACCACCGCCATCTACTCAAGAGTTCTTTACCCAGTTCCTGGGGAGCCAGAGGACAATGGAGGAAGCTTTGCGCCTCATCGTGCAAAACACTGCTCGGGGCCACCCACATCAACCAGGGGCCGAGCCAAATCAGCACAGTACATTCAAGGAGTTTCTGGACACGAAGCCTCCAATCTTCAAGGTGGCTGAGGAACCATTGTAGGCTGATGAGTGGCTGAATACCAATGAGCAGAAATTTCATCTGCTAAGGGTCATAGAGCATCTGAAAGCTGAGTATGCTTCTCATCAATTGCAAGGACCAGCAAGGATCTAGTGGACACATTTCCTGTCATCTTTGCCTGCTAACGCACGAGTGACCTAGGAACAGTTCAAGCTGGCTTTTAGGGGACATCATATTCCCCCGGGCCTGATGCACATGAAAGTGGCCGAATTTATGAGGCTCACTCAAGGAACAAAGTCACTCATAGAATATATGCACGCATTCAACAACTTGTCCAGATATGCTCCAAGTTTTGTGGATACTGAAGAGAAAAAGATAGAGAGTTTCAAGCGAGGTCTGGGTACTAAACTTATGAAGACTATGGCAAATTCTAGGTGTGCCATGTATAATGAGTTTATTAGTGATGCCTTGACCCAAGAAAACCACAACAACATGCATGCAGTTGCCAAGGGTCGCAAGAGGGCATATGAGGCCGGTGCATCCGGATCTTTCTAGTCAAAAGCGCCTATCATAGCTAGGCCACAATTCCGTCCACCTGCACCCAAGTTTAGGCCTCCACCACCTAAAGCTCTGAATAATAGGCCACAAAAACCATTCCATAAGGCATTTACTATTGCCTTACCAAAAGGAAATGGCAGTCAGGACAGCTCCGCCGGATTCAGAAGTAATCAACCATGTTTCAACTACAACCAACTGGGTCATTAGTCCAAGGAATGCCCCCACCCCAAGAAGAATAGCAACCCAAATCAGAACAATCAGAGGTAGGCAAATGCCAGGGCATGTTAGGGACAAGTGCATTATACCGCTGTGGAGGAAGTGCCCGCCGGAGAAGTTGTCACGGCTGGTATGTTTCTCATCAACAAGCATCCCGCTGTTGTTTTATTTGATTCGGGAGCTTCTCATTCATTTATGAGTCAAGCATTTGCATCTAGACATGATCAAGAGATAATTGAAGTAAGCAAAGGGGGTTTTAACATAAGTTCAGCAGGGGGAACTGTTACTACCAAAAAGATAGTCAAAAATGTACTCATCTCTATACAAGGGAGGGAGTACACAACAGATTTGATAATATTGCCCAGGTTATCGATAAGTGTAATCTTAGGCATGAATTGGATGAAGGATCATGGTGTTCTTATTGACACTAGCACCCACACTATTATGTTGAGAGAACCCACGAGAGGGAATGCTTTTCTAGTACCACTCTCCCATGATTTCGAACCCCAACATTTAGCCTATGCTATCCAAACCACCACACTTTGTGATATCCCAGTGGTTTGTGATTTTCCAGATGTATTTCCTGAGGAATTACTAGGTCTACCCCCGGATAGGGACGTGGAATTTAAGATCGAGTTAGTGCCAGGTACGGCACCCATATCCAGAAGGCCCTATAGAATGCCACCCAATGAGTTAGCGGAACTTAAGGTTCAATTACAAGATCTATTGGACAAGGGTCTTATTCAACCTAGCTCATCTCCATGGGGATGTCCAGCCTTGTTTGTGAAAAAGAAGGACAAGTCACTGAGAATGTGTGTAGATTACAGACCACTCAATGCTGTGACCATCAAGAACAAATATCCGTTGCCCCGCATTGACATCTTGTTCGATCAGCTAGCGAAGGCAAAGGTATTCTCCAAAATTGACTTGAGATCAGGCTACCATCAGATAAAGATCAGACCAGAGGATATACCTAAAACTGCTTTCTCTACTAGGTATGGCTTATACGAGTATTTGGTTATGTCTTTCAGACTAACAAATGCTCCAACCTACTTCATGTACCTGATGAACTTGGTATTCATGCCCGAACTCAACATGTTCATGGTCGTGTTTATCGATGATATATTGATTTATTCAGAAAATGAGTCAGATCATGAAGAGCATCTGAGGATTGTCATATCCAGATTGAGGGAGCATAAGCTATATGCCAAGTTTAGCAAATGTGAATTTTGGTTGAGCAAAGTACCTTTCTTAGGTCACATTTTATCAAGAGATGGAATCTCTGTAGACCCATCAAAAGTATAAGAGATCATGGATTGAAAAGCCCCAACTTCGGTTCATGAAGTTCGGAGTTTTCTAGGGTTAGCAGAATATTATCGTCAGTTCATTCCAGATTTCTCAAAGATAGCTAAGCCTATGACCGGACTACTACAGAAAGATGAGAAGTACAAATGGACACCAGAATGTGAAGTAGCTTTTCACACCCTTAGAACTTTGTTGACTACAGCACCTGTGCTGGCACAACCGGACATTGAAAAGCCTTTTGATGTATTTTGTGATGCATCAGGAATAGGTTTGGGATGTGTGCTTATGCAAGAAGGAAGAGTTATTGCATATGCTTCTCGGCAACTGAGGAAACATGAAGTCAACTACCCTACACATGATTTAGAACTAGCAGCAGTTGTTCACGCATTAAAGATATGGAGACATTATTTGTTGGGCAATGTATGTCATATATATACTGACCACAAAAGTCTCAAGTATATCTTTACCCAACCAGAGCTAAACAAGAGACAACGAAGATGGTTGGAATTGATTAAGGACTACAATTTAGAAGTGCATTACCATCTGGGTAAAGCTAATGTAGTAGCCGATGCACTCAGTCGGAAGTCTCATTGCAACACTGTGGAAGCATTATTGGAAGATGGATTCAACTTGTTACATCCTGCTGTACTACACAATATCACGATCAATTGTTCACTTGAGAGCAAAATCATAGAGCTACAGCAGACAGATGTAGGAATAAGTCACATCAAGAGAAAAATGCAAGAGTAAGAAACCAAACATTTTAGATTGGACGAAAGAGGTGTATTATGGTTTGAGGACCAACTAGTGGTACCAAAAGACCATGAGCTAAGGAATCAAATTTTAGATGAAGCTCACTCGTCCAAATTGTCCATCCATCCGGGTAGTAGTAAGATGTATCAAGATTTGAAAACCCATTTTTGGTGGACTAAGATGAAGAAAGAGATCGCAGCCTATGTTGCTAGGTGTGATAACTGCAGTAGAGTAAAAGTTGTCCATATGAAAACTGCGGGACTACTTCAGCCATTGCCTATTCCAGGATGGAAATGGGAGGAAATTAGCATGGACTTTATCACAGGCCTTCCAATGACGTCACAAGGTCACGATTCAATATGGGTAATTGTTGATCGTCTCACCAAGTCAGCACATTTTGTACCAATTCACACAACATATCACGTGGGGAAATACTCTGAGTTATATGTTTCCCAGATCATGAGACTGCATGGAGTACCCAGGACTATAATCTTAGATCGAGGACCACAGTTCATAGCTCGTTTCTGGGAGCACTTACACCAGGCTTTGGGAACCAAGCTAATCAGAAGTTTGGCATATCATCCGCAAACTTTAGGATAGACAGAGCGAGTGAATCAAATCCTAGAAGATTTACTTAGAGCTTGTGTTATATCTTCAAAAGGTTCATGGGAGAAATGGTTACCTTTAGCTGAGTTCTCCTATAACAACAGCTATCAAGCGAGTATCAAAATGGCTCCATTTGAAGCCTTATATGGCAGAAAATGTAGAACTCCATTGAACTGGATTGAGCCTGGTGAAAGGAGATACTTTGGTATTGATTTTGTCAATGAAGCCGAAGAGCAAGTACGTATCATCCAACAACATATGAAGGTAGCTCAATCGAGGTAGAAGAGCTATGCCGATAGAAGAAGAAGACCACTGACTTTTGAAGTGGGTGACTATGTATACTTGAGAGTATCACCCATGAAAGGTGTGAAGAGATTTGGGATGAAAAAGAAGCTTTCACCAAGATATGTAGGGCCATACAAAATTTTGGAACGAAAAGGAAATGTTGCATATAAGTTACAACTTCCACCAGAGATGAGTGCAATATTTAATGTATTCCATGTGTCTCAGTTAAAGAAATGTCTTCGAGTACCTGAAGAAGCTATTGCACCCACCAACATGTAGCTTCAATCGGATTTGACCTATGAAGAAAAGCCAATTCG
Source organism: Miscanthus floridulus (assembly GCF_019320115.1). Lineage (NCBI taxonomy): Eukaryota > Viridiplantae > Streptophyta > Magnoliopsida > Poales > Poaceae > Miscanthus > Miscanthus floridulus. The sequence goes on along the minus strand of NC_089581.1, from coordinate 55,642,380 downwards.
AGTATTAGAGGAGATGGAGAGAGTGACAAGGAGTAAAATTATTAAGTTCTATAAGGTGGTGTGGAACAATCACAGTGAACAAGATGCTACATGGGAAAGAGAAGATTATCTATGAGAAGTTTATCCCACCTTTTTCCAAGAATGGTAGGTCTTGCAAATCTCGGGACGAGATTTTTATAAGGGGGAGGGGCTGTAACACCTCAGGTGTTAGCCTTGCATAACTTGACTTGCATAACATGAGCATGATCATCAAGCATTCATAAACAAGCATTTACCACTGAAACATTGGATTGAAACATCTGCAATGTTTGCTTATTATCGCATGTTTCTTAATCATATGCAACTTTTCTTGTTATTTCATGTCTCCACATGTCTATGCATATGATCATGAGTGGATACATGTACTTGGTGGATGTGAGTCACACAAACATGTAGCAACACCTAGGGTAGCAAATAGGACCTTGTTCATAGGCTACATTTCATGAACCAACACTTAAGCTTTCTTGTGATTACACTAACTAGCTCAATGAGTGACTACTATATGAAATGATTGAATGACCTTGCAAATTGCCTAAACATGTTTAGAGTATCATTATGAACAACTTTGATATTCATGGTTAGGGGTAAAAAAGGTCATTAAGCCATGCTTTGATGTGTATCATCATGTAAATGTGACATGTTTGACCAAGTTTGAACTAGGTGTTAGAGACCTTGCATGGAGGAGATCACTAAAGCAAAGTTGTAGTATTTGACATAAGGAACAACTTTTATTTTTGGGTCATTGACTGATTTAACTTCTAACATGCTTGAATGGGTCCCACAAAAATTAGCAAAATCAAGATTTCAACACTTAAGAAAATTTTCTAAGTCTTGATCACTGACACTGTTGTCAGCCCGACTTTGGATTGATTTTTTCTCCATTTTTGTTGTGAATTAGAACAAGTTCTTTGAACAAGATTTGTAGCTGGTACTTCGGGCTTCAACTTTGGTTTAGGAAGTTTTGGCTAGAAGTCCATGGATTAGGAGTTTGGGCGACTTGAAAACTCGTCGTCAGGCTCGGCCTTGCTTAACTGAACCGACTAAATCGAAATCTTCAGTGGCCGACACCGGCAGGAACCGCGCACCGCGTGGAGGTCGCGATGGCCGCGCGTCGCTGTTGCCCTAATCGCGCAGGCCACGACGTGCCTGAGCGCGGCATCATCACGCCAGCACCCGCCCGCTCTTGTCTGCGCCCTCATTTCACATTTCCCAACTCTCCTTCGTCACTGGCAGCGCCCACAGCAATATCCGAGCATCTCCTCGCCTCCGTTGTCGCCATAGCCATGCGCAAGCCCACGACGAGCCATCCATTCATCACCGCAGCAGCACCACTATCTCCCCAGCAACCCACTGCCTCCTCCCATGCCCGTTGATAGCACTTGGTAAGCCACCGCGCCGTGCAAAGCCTCGCCAGAGCTCCACCGCTAGCCCCGTCACTGTGGCCACGTCGCCACCGACCATCCCAAGCCATGAAAGGGCACTAGCTAGGTCCGCCGTAGCTCGATGATGCTCGGCTTAGCGTTTGATTGAGCCGCCGTAGCTTCCACCGGCGTCTCACCGTCGGCCCGCACCTCTGCTCCACCATGGCCGCCACCATCGTCACTAGCATCGACGATAGGGTCGGCCAAGTGGTTCAATAGATGCGCTAGGTCGAGTAGGTCACGCCGTGAAGATGTTACCGCCGACAAGTTCGCCGTCGACGAGCTCTGGCCGCGTCCGTAGAGTAGCACCATCGGCTCTGTTTCTGTCTCAATGACAGGTGGGGTCAACTGACCAGTGGGTCCCGCTTGTCAGCGACTCCATGTATTAAAGCCAGTTCATTTTGAATGCAGATTTCATATGTTTTGTAATTTTTGTATTTTCAGTTGGTAGCTTCAAAATTTGTGAAATAAATTTGTTAGTGTTCCTTAGGAAGTGTAGTATTTAGGAAAAATATGTCCTTGACATTTACAGTAGAAATTTTTGGAGATTTAAATAGGGATTTGAAATGTGCTTTTGAATGCATTCAAATTTGTTTATTTTATATCTAGAGTTCCTCTGCTCCAAAAATTATGAAATTTTTATGGTAAGCTAGTCTTAGCATATATGAGCTCTGGTAAAAATTTGAAGATGAGTGCATGTGCAGAATTGTAGTTATAGATTTTTCTTTTATAATTAGGAGATCCTTGTGTAAATTTTTATAAATTATTTATGAATCCAAAATTCATGAAATTTGTTGGAGGTAATCCTAGTACCATAGGGATGCTAAGAAAAATAGGAAATCTGTTGTTTGACACTTTTCAATAAGGTTTTCCATTTATGCTATTTCAAGCCTTGCTTCCTTGTTATTTTTTGTATAGGATGTTCTACTTTGTAAAATGACATGAAATTTTTATAGTAGTCCTTTGATAGCATTAGCAAGGCACTGTAAATTTTTGAGAATTTATGAAGTATATCTGGTATATGTTTATTATTTAACCTAAATATCTCAGTAAAATAATAAAGGCATTTAAATAAATAGTTTGGGCTTCACCATTATTTTATCTTAAATGTATTTAGTATGCTTAAACTGTTGGTAGATTTTATGTTATCAAATTTTGACTGATTACATGAAGTAGAAGTATTGTTGCTTTGTATTGCAAATTGAATAGTTTCTGGATAGATTCTGGAGTTTGATGAGTTGCATGTTGAAAATGATATGTACTGTAAAAATAGTTAATAACAAAGTTGTAGAGAATTTGATAAGCTTTCCAGAAAGTCTAGGATCACTGGATTTGGATTAGTAGAACTCCAGTTATGAGTGAAACAAGTAGCTACTGTTTTGTGGTATAATCAATGCATTGTAGAAGTAGTTAATTAAATAATCGAGAAAAGATATGCACCTACTCAATAAACATGATGCACTTGTTAACTTATATGCATTCATAATACTTATGTCATATTCATGCATCTAGGATCGGAGGAAGAGATAACATTGCTGGAATTTGAAGAAGCAGAGGAAGGGGGCCCGTAGGAGAATCCGCAAGCCGCAGCTCCCAAAGGCGTGGAGCAGCACCCTGAAGAGCTTCCATAGTGTCCTGACCATCGCCCTACTTCCTTTCTGCAAGGCAAGCCCCGAAGCATTCTAAGTCTCCTAGTATTTTACAAATGTTTACTTAAGTACTTATGATTGATGCATTAGGTTATAAGAGTTGAATGGAACCACTTGGTGCATGTACATTCCTTGTCCAGATATTACACCTTTAACCGGTATAGGTCCATGATCAAATATATGCTTAGCCATGCTTAGACCGGTAGAAGTCAGGTGATGTCCTGTCACTTGTGAGATATAGGTGAATACTGGAGCACGGTTGGCTATATCTACTATCGTGGAACAGAACCATGGGGTAAAAGTAAATCGAGACCGGGCGGGAGATCGATAGAGAAGCAACAAGGCATGGAGGTCATGGGTGTGGATCTATCCCCATCTGTGTTGATCAAGGACCGTGCCGTTGTTGGAACTTCTAACAAGATTGAACGCATGCCTCTCACTTAGCTGGCCGAATAACTCGTTCCGACCGCGAAGCCGAGTAATTCAACTCAGGCCAGGACCCGTTCTGTTGTGCGCTCCTTCTGGGGAACGATCAGACTGAGCCCAAGGGCAGGCTTGGCCTGAGCATCCTGGCATCTGGTGTTCTAGATTGTGCGGCATGGTATGGACCTACGAAATGTGTACCTGAGTTGTACCAAAGGTGACCTAAGGCTATCGTGGCTGGTAGACCTAGGTTTGTGTTAGGAATAAATTCCCAGCTGGTTGAAATCGATTCGAATCGCCGTCTCTCCTGGATAGTGAGAAACTTGACTAGCTCCAACATTGTAGTAACTATGTTATGAAACATGATGGTTCAGATGAATATGGAATTACAATACCTGCTATGGTCACTATTGTATGCTTCTAAATGATATACCACATGTTTGGCATAGGATAGTTGCTAATCTAGAAATGGATAGTTATAATTAACTTGTTAAAGGAATCATAATTGTACCATGGGTCAATTGCCTTTTACGCAAAATGTTGTCAAGTTGCGTCCACTTATACAGCCTTGCATAATCCTTGGAGTCATTTTATTTCTGGTTCATGACGGGTAAGTCTAGCTGAGTACCTTCTCGTACTCAGGGTTTTATTTCCCATTGTTGCAGATGGCACTGTGTACCATGGTTATTGCAAGAGTTGCTTCTATCCCACCGTGGATGAGGAGTAAGCCTTGGGCAAGCTTCTTTATTAATTCCTATCCTTGCTTTTGTGGACCGTGATCCGACTTGGCACTGTATTAAACTATGTTGGAAACTTTATTTTCGAACTTAATTGCTTCCGCTTTATTTATCAAACTCGGTTTGTAATAACTTTTACTCGTACTCTGATGATGAAATGTATCTGTGAACTTTATGTAATATGTGGCATGTATGTTGAATCTTGTACGATCTTGGTTGTTGTAAATCATTTATCGAGACCCGTCGTGGTACTCGACAGACTACCGGGTTTATATGGGTTCAAGTATGACCGTGCGATCGCTTGCGGGCTGCCATTGTACTTGTACTCTTATAAATTGGTCGGTTCTGCGACAATTCGAGCGGCTCGATTGATTTTTAAGCGATCTGTCAGCTTCCCCCTAAAGGGGGGCTCTGCAGGTGGACCCCTCCAAACTCCTTGCGGGAAGGCAGGAGCTAAGGCTAGTAATGTGAGGAACTATGAATGTGACTATGCTGGTGAACAAAAAACACCATAGCCGTCGGGGCATAGGGTCTGTTGGTTCGTCCAGTTGTATTCATCGTTTTATTCCCACACGCCATGCTTATGGTTTTTTAAACATAAGGAGGGGTTGGGCTAAGAGGGTGTTTAAACAAACAGGCGCCCTCGGTAGCCCTCGAGCGATGTCCATGCCCCTACCGTTGCTGGGGTCGAAGGCTCGGTAAAGAATTCAACACTCAAAGTAAGTAAACAAGGGTGCTTATCTTTCAATTGGTCGTTCGTTCGTTGTTTTGCTTGGGCCACCTGATCGACCTAGGAGGCCCGCTGGGCTCCCCCTGGAGGGAGGTTCTGTCGTTAGGTCGTTCCATGGTCCTGCCTGGGGAAGCGAAGAGTCACCTGCAGGTGAGCGTGCCCTGGTTCTCACGTCCGGGGCGCATTAGTGGTGGGCCATGCTCGGGTGATGTTCTAGCTTACCAGGCGGTGTCCCGTCATTTCTGGCGCGTCCCCTTAGATTTCTGTCAGCATTGATTTCGCATTTGTATTGAATAGGGGAAGGCAGAGAGTTTTTTGTCCGAACCTTTCGCCTTTTCCTTAGCTACTAAGCCCCCTCTTTAAATAGGGGGAGGGGGAAAGAGTTCTCGCCCCACCTCCCCGTCAGCCTCTGAGCCGCCACCTCTTCTCCTTTCTTTTCACCAAATGCATCGGCCCCTAAGTAAGAGAGGGTAATGCTAGGGAGACAAGAACTCACAGATCCGCTCGTGAATCTGGAGCACGATATCGAGCTGGAGGTCATCCAATGTAGATGAGATGGTGTGGTTTGCCTATGTTGAGGAGGGGTCACCGCTGCCAAAGGAGAAAAGTCGTCGGAGGGTGCTGAGCGTTGTCGATTTTGCCGTCGTTGGTTGTTGCCTTCCTTTAGCGGGAGGCGCTTCCTACCCTGACACCGTTGTTAGGGTTGCGGCCGATGATGATGGCGTAGTCCCTGAGCATCCTGGTGGAGGCACCGGCTGATGATGATGGTAGTCCCTGGGCACCCTGGCGGAGGGACACCACAGTCGCCGACGTGGCGCTCGTTGTTGCAGATGACGGTGCCTTCAAGGATCCCGCAAAGTGATAGGACGTCACCGATGGGGAGCAGTACGCGGCCGCCGCAATAGACGAACTAGGCCATGTACATACCCGGACGTTGCCGATGCAGAGATTGGCATGGCGGCTGTAGTAGACGAACTGGGCTGTGTACATGCCCGGACGTTGCCGATGGAGAGCTTGGCACGGCGACCGCAGTAGTACTTGTAGTAAAGCTAAGTAGAGACTGTAATTGAATAAGTTTGGGGAGCCCCCGAGTGAATAGTGCTTTGAATTTTAGGAGTACATTAGTCCTTTGCGTGATAAAATCACTTTGTAAGTGGTGAATTTGTGCAAAAATGAACAAATTTTCCATCTTTTGTTACAGCAAACAGTTTTTCAGTTTCCTCTTTTTGTGAAGAGGTTTCGATGCCTTCCCATGGCCCAAGTTGCAAAAAACTAGGAATGCGGGTGAATTAGTTTTGATTATGCTGGTGAGCAAAGAGGTTGTAGCCGCTGGGGCGTGGGTCTCCCACAGTCCTACCAGTTGTACTTAGAATTTGTTCCCAAAATCTTAGTTTTTAGACTTGTTATGAGAACTGAAAAACTTAGATAAAGTTTGCAAAGATAATCACAGGAAGTGTTTGCAAAATGTACTTGTATTATTTGTATCAACCCCCGAGTGAGGTCTAGCCCCTCGCAATTTGCAGGCGTCGGATGTCACTAAAGATCGGGGATTTGTAAAGACAAAAACTGATAAGAAAAAACATGCGTTTATATAAGGGAAAAATGACATAGCTGCTCAATGTTCTAGGCGTTGGTGAAGACCTCACCGTTGATGGTTTTCAACTTGTAGGCGCCTAGGCGGAGTACTTCCGCGATGATGTACGGCCCCTCCTAGGGCGAGGAGAGCTTGTGGTAGTCCTTGTTGCTCTACACGAGGCAGAGGACGAGGTCCCCGACGTTGAAGGCTCAGTCCTGCACCCGTCGGCTATGGTACTGTCGCAACGCCTACTAGTACTTAGACGAATGGAGGAGGGCGATGTCATGGGCTTTGTCTAGCTAGTCCATGGCGTCTAGGTGGGATGCCTTGGCCCCCTATTCATCATATGCTCTGATTCTTGGTGCTCTATAGTCAAGGTCCGTTGGGAGAATGGCCTCAGAACCGTAGACCATGAAGAAGAGTGTGTAGCCGATGGCCTAGCTAGGAGTTGTCCTTAGGCTCCAGAGCACCGCCGGGAGCTTAGCGAGCCAGCACGTGCTGAACTTGTTCAACCGGTTGAAGATCCTAGGCTTAAGGCCTTGCAGGAGTATGCCATTTGCACGCTCGACCTGCCCGTTCATCTGGGGGTGCGCGATGGCTGCCCAATCGATCTAGATGTGTCGTTCATCGTAGAATCGACTGAATTTCCTACCAATGAACTACGTGCCGTTGTTTGTGATGATGGAGTTCGGTACTCCAAAGCGATGGATGATGTCGAGGAAGAACAGCACAGCTTGCTCGGATTTGATCATGGAGATCGGTCGAGCTTCAATCCATTTTGTGAACTTGTCTATGGTGACAAGTAGATGGGTGAAGCCCCCAGGTGCCTTTTTGAGTGGCCTAACCAAGTCGAGCCCCCAGACCGTGAAGGGCCACATGATGGGGATCATTTGGAGCGCCTGGGCCAGGAGGTGAGTCTACCGAGCATAGTACTGACACCCTTCGCAAGTGCGTACAATTTGGTCGGCGTCGGCTACTGCAGTGGGCTAGTAGAAGCCCTGTCAGAATGCATTTCCAACCAAGGTCCTCGGCACGGCATGGTGACCATAGACCCCACCGTGGATGTCACTCAACAGAAGTCTTCCCTGTTCACTGGGGATGCAGAGCTGTAGGATCCTGATGTGGCTCCGTTTGTAGAGTTTGCCTTCTACAAGAACAAAGGACTTGGCGCGGCGTGCGAGCCGTCAGGCTTCCATCTTGTCCACCGGTAGTGTGTCATGGAGGAGGTAGTCAAGGTAAAGCATTCTCTAGTCATTGAGAGGGTCGGGCTCTGCTATTGGATCCTCTTCAAGCTCCATGACCTCGGGGTCGAGTGGAGCAGTCGGTGGGTCGGCCTCCGGGGTTGGATCAGATGGGCCATCATCGGCCTATTCCGACCCCTCATAGCGCATCGAGGGCTTGTGTTGATCACTGGCGAAGACACCTGTTGGCACTGGCCCTCGGCCGGATGCTACTTTTGCGAGTGCATTGGCTGTTTCGTTGAGGCGCCTTGGGATGTGATTGAGTTTGAGGCCGTCGAATCTATCCTCCAGCCATTGAACTTCTTGGTAGTATGCCACCATCTTGGTGTCGTGGCAGCTTGACTCCATGACCTGGTCAACGACCAGCTAGCAGTCGCCCCTTATGTCGAGGCGTTGGATGCCTAGATCGATGGTGATTCGTAGGCCATTGATGAGCGCTTCGTATTTGGTGATATTGTTTGATGAGGGGAAATGGAGCCAAACCATGTACCTCATGCGGACCCCAAGGGGTGATACGAAGACTAGTCCCACACCGGCGCCCTTTTTCATCAGCAATCCGTTGAAGTACATCATCCAGTACTCTTGATCGACGACTGTTGGTGGCATCTGGACCTCGGTCCACTCCACGATGAAGTCAGCCAGCACCTAGGATTTGATCACCGTTCGAGGGGCATAAGTAATGCCTTGATCCATCAGCTCAAGTGCCCACTTTGCAGTCCTTCCTATGGCGTCCTGGCTATGCACGACCTCGCCGAGGGGGAATGACATCATGACTGTCACAGGGTGTGACTCGAAGTAGTGGCGTAGCTTCCTCTTGGTGATGAGGATGGTGTAGAGGAGTTTCTAGATTTGGGAGTAGCGGGTTTTGGAGTCGGATAGTACCTCGCTAATGAAATATATAGGGCGCTGTACCTTGAAGGCGTGCCCCTCTTCTTCCCGCTCTACTACTAAGGCAGCGCTGGCCACTTGCGTGGTGGCCACTATATACAATAGGAGAGATTCTCCATTGCTTGGAGGAACTAGGATAGGGGGTTTGGTTAGAAGTAGCTTGACCATGTCAAGCGCCTCCTGGGCCTCGGCTATCCACTTAAAGCGGTCGGCTTTCTTCAGAAGTCGATAAAGGGGGAGTCCTCATTTGCTGAGGCACGAAATGAATCGACTGAGGGTAGCGAGGCACCCTATGATCTGCTAAACCCCCTTTATGTTCTAGATCGGGCCCATCCTTGTGATGGCTGAGATTTTCTCTGGGTTGGCTTCGATGCCGCGCTCAGAGACAATGAAGCTGAGCAGCATGCCCCTTGGGACCCCGAAAACACATTTTTTGGGATTGAGTTTGATGCTATTTGCCCGAAGTTTCTCAAAGGTTCGTTCAAGGTTAGCGATCAGGTGGTCCGCCTATTTGGACTTAACTACGATGTCGTCGACATAGGCCTCAACAGTCCACCCGATGAGGTCCCAGAAGTAGTTGAGCATACAGTGCTGGTAAGTTGCCCCAGCGTTCTTCAGACCGAACGGCATCGAAATATAACAGAATGATCCGAAGGGGCGATAAAAGACATCGCGAGCTAGTCGGACTCTTTCATCGCAATCTAGTGGTAGCTAGAGTATGCGTCAAGGAAATAGAGGGCTTCGCACCCTGAGGTAGAATCAACTATTTGGTCTATGTGTGGCAAAGAAAATGGGTCCTTTAGGCATGCCTTGTTGAGGCCCGTGTAGTCGACACACATCCTCCATTTACTGCTCTTCTTTTGCACAAGAACGAGATTTGCTAACCACTTTGGGTGGTGTACTTCCCTGATGAACCCGACGGCCAACAGTTTTGCTATCTCTTCACCGATGGCCCTGCGCTTTTCCTCGTCGAAGCAGCGCAGGCGTTGCTTCACCAGCTTGGAACCTGGGTGGATTTTCAAGGTATGCTCGGTGACCTCCCTCGGGATGCCTAGCATATCCGAGGGTTTCCATGCAAAGATGTCTTTGTTATCACAGAGGAAGTCGACGAGCGCACTTTCCTATTCAGAGGAGAGCGTGGTTTCGATGCGGACCTTTTTGCCCTCGAAGCTGCTGGGGTCCACGAGGACCTCCTTGGACCCTTTCGCTGATTTGAACGATCCGGACGACCTCTTTGTGTCGAGCGCTTCTTCAACAACCTCCTCCCTGAGGGTGGCAAGCTCTTCGGAGATGATGACTACTGTGGCGTGACCACAGCATTCGACTTTGCACTCGTAAGCGCGTTGGAAGGAGGTGCCGATGGTGATGACCCTGCGGGGACCCGACATCTTCAGCTTGAGGTATGTATAGTTGGGGGATGGCCATGAACTTCACATAGCATGGGCGTCCCAGGATGGTGTGGAAGGTTCTAGGGAACCCTACCACGTCGAAGGTGAGGGTCTCAGTCCTATAATTGGACTGATCCTCGAAAGTGATGGGCAGATTGATCTACCCCAGTGGCACGGCTTGCCTACCAGGCACAATGCCATGGAAAGGTACTCGGATGGGGTGGAGGTTCGTTTGGTCGACGCCCATCTCGTCGAGTGTCTTGGCATACATGATGTTGAGGCCGCTGCCTCTGTCCATCAGTACTTTCGTGAGTCGCTTCGAGCCGATGATCGGATCGACAACAAGCGGGTACCTTCCTAGGTGTAGGACAGTATCTAGATGGTCGGTCCGGTCGAAGGTTATGGCGGATTCTGACCACCGGAGGAAGGCAGGTGTGGCCGGTCCGGCCGTATAGACCTCACGGCGTGTGACCTTCTAGCATCGTTTGGAGTCATAGGCCGCTGATCCTCCAAAGATCATGAGGGTGCCATTCGGCATTAGGAAGGTGTCGTCCTTCTCCTCAGCGTCGTCTGTGGTGGGGGCAGGTTCCTTCCCCTGCTCTCCTTTGTTGAGGCCTCCGGACAAGTATTTGCGCATGAGGCCACAATCCTTGTATAGATGCTTGGCCGGGAAAGCATGGTATGGGCATGGCCCCTCGAGCATTTTCTCAAAGTGGTTCGGAGCGCCCTCCATGGGCTTCTGGCCACCCTTGCGGTCGGCAACGGCCACGAGCGAGTTGTCGCGTCGTTGCTTCTTATTCTTTCTTTTGGTAGGATGGTTGGAGGCGCCTTCACTGGCGTCCTCATCCCGCCTCGCCTTGCTATCGGAACGGTCGAAGATGGCTTCAACCGCCTCCTCTCCTGAGGCATGGCTGGTGGCGATGTCCAAGAGTTCCTTGGTGGTCCATGGGCCCCTGCGCCCCAACTTGTGAACCAAAGACTCGCAGGTTGTCCTAGATAGGAAGGCTCCTATCACATCGGCGTCGACGACATTAGGGAGCTCGTTGCACTACCGGGAGAAGCACCGGATGTACCCATGGAGGATTTCATTGGCCTTCTAGCGACAGTTCTTGAGGTCCCATGGGTTTCTGAGGCATTTGTACGTGCCCTAGAAGTTCCCCACAAAGATCTTCATCAGATCCGCCCAACTTTGAATGGCGTTGGACGGTAGGTGCTCCAACCACGCTCGTGCCAAGTCGGCCAAGAGTAGCGGGAGATTGCGAATAATGAAATCATCATCACTCGCACCACCGGCTTGACAGGCAAGCCAATAGTCTTTGAGCCAAAGCCCAGGGTTTGTTTCCTTAGAATATTTAGGGATGTTGGTAGGCGGTCGGTACCTTGGTGGGAAGGCAGCGTTGAGCATGTGTCGGTCGAAGGCCTGAGGGCCTGGCAGGCTAGGGCTCGGGCTCCGGTCCTCACCGCTATCGTAGCGTCCACCGCATAGAGGATGGTAGCCACGGTGGGCTCCCTCCCTTGCGTCGCTGTGGGTGCGCATGTGGGCATCGATGATGATGCGCACGTCGCAGTCATGGCCGAGACGTTGATGTACTAGGACAGTGGTGTGCTACCTGCCGCTTGGCGGTGTCTGGTAAATGGATGCGTCCTTGGTGGGGCACACTGAGGGCGTGCGTTGGCTAGCGTCGGGCTCACGTCGCTGAGACAATGAGCTTTTTACCTGCTGCGCCGCCGCACGCTCGAGCAACGTGCAAATTTCTCAGCGGGCCCGGCAATCCTCGGACGTCGCGGCCTCTAGAAGGCCATGTAGCAAGGCCATCGTAGCGATGATGTTTTGGCTCACCTGAGCAAAGTGAGGGAGGGTCCTATCGTCGGTGAGGATCCTCTGGTGTACAGTGCGGGCCGTGGCACGCGTGCGCCCACCGTCTTCGCAGCGATCAATCTCACGATTGATGTCCGCGTACTCCCGGACGAGCCCTTGTCTGGCCTCATCGATTTCCAGCTTGTGGGCTCTCAGTTGCTCCATCCTCAAGCAAGATGGGGCTGCTGCCTCCCCCCTAAACTTGCCATCAGGGTTGCTTGTTGGGGTAGCCTCTTCCCCAGAGATGCTTTCGACGTGCCCCTCGAGGGTTTGCGCCATGAAGCATTCTCGGGAAGGATGATGGCTCCCCTGCTAGAGTTAGAGCTAGAGGACGATCCTGGCTCCTCCATGAGGAGCCTATGGAGAGTCTCTATATCATGTTCAATTGCCCCCATGAACTCGCTGTCCGTGGGTGGCTGAACCATGCGTAGTGCCAGAAGATGGCCAGCGGTCGCCGCAGCGTTGCGAAGACCGAACGGAAACACTGTTGGGGTGCTCCGCACATGGCATTCTGGAGAGAGGGTGATGCAGCGTGGGGCCTCCATGGATGATTGGGGTCTAAGGGAGTCGCCGGGCTGGCCCTCAAGCCTCCGGTGGCTGAAGTTGATGGAAGGGAGAGACTGGACGGCCGTGTGGGCTAGCGCCAGCTCTCCTCCTAGTGTGACGATGAAATCTAGGTCACCAAAACGCACGTGTGCGCCTGGGACCTAGCTGATTGCGTGGTTGGCCATCCGAGGCCTAATTTGGAACGCGTAAAGGCCCCTACCTAGCACACCAACTGTCGGTGTTTTGAACAAGCACCGGCAAGTAAATTTATATTGATGCACGTAGGCCCGGATGGTGCGCTAAAGGACACAAGATTTATACTGGTTCGGGCTGAATGTCCCTATGTCTAGTTTGTTGCTGCTCGTGTTATTAGCAACAAAAATGGTTCGTAGTAGGGGGTACAAACGGTCGAGAGAGGGACTGGTCCCAAGTCTCTGATAGAAGGGTCGTAAGGATGCTAAGAGCCTGGTAGCAGCTTGATTGTGTGTGATGTGTGTTGTGTTGTCCAAAGTCGGTCTCTTTGTTGGAGGAAGCACCTCTCCTTTTATAGATGAAGGGGATGGTTTTACAAGTGAGAGGGAAAGGGTGCATATGCTACTAAGCCTTGTTGTTCACGTCTACCCAGCCTTGTTGTCCATTCCGATGAATACCAGATAATGGTAAGCGCCTACAATACTGTCGATGCCATTGTAGAATGTCAGGATGGCTATAGAGTACTGCTCTGCGTAGGGTATGGACTCTGGTATAGTAGTTTTGACTTATGAGCCTTGCCCAGCCTTGCTCCACACGCCTTCTAGTTCCTATGAATCCCCATCGGAGGGACGTGGGGTCAGAGTCTGAAGTAGCACTGTGGGCAAGACCTTCCAATCATAGAGGGTGTCCGGGGGCCGAAGCAAGTGCTCCGATCTGGTGGGTCCGAGGGATCGTGAAGCAGGCGCCGCTCCCTTGAGACCACAGCGCGGCGACAGCACATCCATCATTGTGGAAGGCGTTAGCCCTTTCCTAGACCGTAGTGGTTGTCGTATGTCTACGTTGGGTTCCGTGTCTGAGGGTTGAAGGCGGCACCTACAACTCTGTAGGGCGAAGAGCACGCGCCCACAACACTATTTAGGCTCTGCCACACCTAGAAGGGTCTAAAGCACCCATCCCATCGTTCCCTGGCAGTACTTTTCCTGCGGGGGCGCAGGGTATGGTCCTCGAAGCCGTGGTTGACCCGAACGTCTTGTCCTACCCTATACCTATCATCATGAGGGAGCGGGGAGAGGTCATCAGGCGAGACGGGACCAGTCCTTGGACATCGGGCGAGGCGAGGATCGTCCTCGGACGTCAGGCGAGGCAGAGTCTTGCCCTTAGCCCTCGGGCGAGGCAGAACTGGTCCACGGGCGTCGGGCGAGGCAGAGTCTTGCCCTTAGCCCTCGGGAGAGACCGAGCCCAGCCCTCGGGGGTCGAGCGAGGAGGAGTCTTGTCCTTAGCCCTTGGGCGAGGCGGAGCCCAGCCCACGGACGTCGGGCGAGGCGGAGCCGGCCCACGGGCGTCGGGCGAGGCAGAACCAAACTCCCGTCATTCGGGCAAGAAACGCAGTGGCGCCCTTGTCCGTCCGAGAGTTTTTAACGTTCGATGGTTATTAGTTCTGCCTCCTGGGGTACCCCGGTATTAGGTCCCCGACACAAAGCATTTGCTAAAACATACGTCCGAAATAAATGAAACATTTACAAACATACGCTTGCAACATATGAGTATAGCCACTGCAACATATGCAACATCTAGATAAAACACTTGCAACATACGTTTGAAACAGCTTAAATATTTGAAGTATACGATTGCGACATATGTGTATAGCCAGTGCAACATATGCAACATCTAGATAAAACACTTGCAACATACATTTAAAACAATTGAAATATTTGAAGCATACACTTACAACATGTGTATACGTTTGAAACAGGTGAAACATTTAAAACATACACTTGCAACATACGTGTATAGTCATTGCAACATATACAACCCCCAAATGAAACACATGCAATATTCAGATGAAAACATGCATTTGAAACACATGAAACACACGGAGATAGATGCTAGGGAGTGACGGGGAAAAATTTAGGCTAGCACTCAGCTCCCATGCATATGTGGGCCCTCGCTCCTCTAACAAACAGGCAAGCGACCTAGGCAGCCCTGCAACTGGCTAAGCGCCTAAGCCGGTCGGCCAAAGCAGCAACACGACAGGGGCAGCTAGGCCCGGCGCACACAACACAAAGAGAGAAAAGAGCAAAACGTCAGGCAGCAGCAGGTCTAGGCGCTAGGCAGTAGAGGGCAAGCACGGCAGGGAGGCCTGGGCCTGGCCGCCACGTGCGGCTAGGGGCCTACCTGGGTGGTCCAGCCAGCTACGGACGCAGCAAGCAGCCAGTCCTCTCTCTCTGTGATCATGCACATGCACAGGCTCCACGCGCTGCATGCACCCAGAACAAAGTGGCCGCACGTGCTCTTGCGGACCCTGCTGTAACTGTAGGCCCCTTTTTTTATTAGGCGTAACACACGCGCAGGGTTGGATCCGTTTATCTGTCCGGACGTTCTCAACCAAGCATTAGCGTAAAGAAAAATATAAGAGTAGAGTAATTATGCTTTCAGCATAAATTGCGATCTCTATACAGGTATTTCTATACAGACTAGTTCTGTACGCGAAACTGGTAACTCAATTCGAAGGTTTATGGCGCCTCTGCACGGGGAAACCAGTTTTTCATATGCTGTTTGCAGCTAAAAGTAAAGAAAAACTGCAAGTGGAACGCATTGGCGATAGTAGAGCACCCAATTGCTCAGCTAATCAACAAAAAGAAATGGGGAGAAAATGACACTAATAAATTGGCAATATAAAAGTTAAAAGAAATGCTGCTTATGTACATTTGTCATTAGGTGCCCAAGCACATGCGCAAACAGAGGGCGTGCACACGCAATGGTAAAATATAGAACCTCTGAATTCTCTAATCTCTATCTCTATATATACCTTAAAATGGAGAAAAAAAACCTTTTAAGCTTCAGGCTATATGGCTATAGTATCAAATTGACCCTTGATTTTCTACACATGTATGTAATTTCTATATATTTCTCTCTTTCTAGCTGTAAATCCTAGGTTGCTATATCTGTTATGACCAAAGGAAATGGAGTGCGTGAATATTTTGCAGGTTGTGGTATGTCACTGTTTACACGCTTGACAATTGAAAGATATCCTGAAGAAAAAGGTTGAGCTCCTGAGCTGATCTCCCGAGACCTCGCCTTGCCGCCTGCAAAGGAAATGCCCAGAGGGCATTAGTTTAGGTCATTGAACTGAACAATGTTTTGAGGTTTCGTGGGATACTTAAGAGGCTAGAGCCATTGAAGTTTACCTTGTCAGCAACTTGAGGCTGGCGCTCACATTCTTCAGTTCTTGGAAACATAGATTGCACCGCTCCAACCTAGCAAGATATGCGCTCGTGAAGCAAGCCCATTGTATGCATTAGGCAGGAAGGAGAATCCATTACAATTTTCAAGGAAAAAGTCTACTTAAACCCCCACCCCCCCACCTTTCATACTTAGTCTACTCCATCCCCCAACTATGAAACCGTCTGTTTTACTCCCTGAACTTTCTAAAATCGTCTATTTTACCCCCTGGGCGGGTTTCAGCGACGGTTTTGCTACAGAAAAGCGAGTTGCTACAGTAACCATGGGTTTGCTACAGCGTCATCTGGTTTGAATTTTCTTTTTTATTTATTTTCGGTGAATTTTTGAAAAAATCACAGTAAATCATAGAAAAATCATAAAATAAAAAATCTAATTTTGTTGGATTCCACATGAGTAGATCTACATAGTGAATATATAATACGGTATGCTTTAGTGCAAAATTTTTATTGTAGCCTTAGATTAATTGAAAAATCTAATTTTGTCTGTAATTAATTGGAATAATTCATAGCTACAGCTTCTATGGTCCAATTGTGGTGAAATTTTTATGGTACGCTAATTATTGTATGCTTGAACTATAGTAAAAATTTCGTACTTATTGGACTATGTATAACTTAGTTATAGATAAATTCTAATTAATTACAGATAAAATTGGATTTTCCAATTAATCTAAAGCTACAAAAAAAAATTGTATGCATGAAGCAGGAAGGAGAACCCATTACAATTTTCAATGAGATGAAAAGAAGAAAACACCTCTTCTCTGCCTCAATGTCTACCCCAACAAAGCTGAAGAAATGGTGGAACCAAAGCTCATATACAAACTGTGAAAACGAACTTAAAACAGTGGAAGGGGCAGTTAAATATTGCACAATAGAAAAGCTTCTAATTAATGAGGCTACTAGTGTTAGTGTTACCATCAGTGAAGGAAGCTGAGTATACCATTGGGACTTTCCGTTTTGGGAATGGGTACAGCAGGACATTGATACATGGTCGCTAAACTGTTTGATTGCAATCCATATCCATGGAACCATGTAATCCATGACTCACGTGAATTTAAAAAGTACAGTCGTGCAAATGTAGTTTTAGTGATGCAGAAATTTGCATGCATCATAGCCTTGATTCCTTGAATAGAATGGCCAGCTAGTGCTAAAATTAGACTATAGCCTGAACCATGAACAGCATGCCATATCTGCATACTCAGATCTGTACGTGTCATACTTTGAATACAATGGCCAGCTAGTGCTACAATTTGACCATACATGAACAGTATGCCTTTTTTGAACAAATACATGAACAGTATGTCATATCTTCCATCTCTTTCTGAGGAAGGGACTCATTATAATCAGATTTACTTCCCATTACAAGGTCCAACTCTCCAAAGAGCATTTAGTCAGCTTTTAATCAAAATAGTCAGCCAATGTTCAATAGCAAGGTCAAATTTAAATGATCTCACAATTCTAATATTGATAAATTAAGAGGAAATATGAGAAATGACCTGTCATATGTGCTTTCAAGAAGACTGGCAGTAAGACATAAGAGAGAAGCGCAAACATCTAATGTGATACAGTTCCTATTCTCCATTAGAGCGTTAACTATGTCAGTAGTGACCTACAAGAGTGATTTTTTTTTTAAATTTTAACACTTTTTTTAAACTAATTTTAAATCTAACACGGTCGGGGTTTTTTTTAAAAACTAACACTTTTGGCCGCGCCTATTGCCCTGGTGCGGCCAAATGCCTGTGCCGCGCCATGCATGGTGGCGCGGCAGCTGGCTGACGTGGCGGCGATCGGAATCGCTGACCGGTGACGTGGCAGGGCTCTGCCGCGCCACCGATCTTGGCGCGGCACTGCCGCGTCCTGATCCGTGGCGCGGCAGAGCCGAATAAAACTCCCGCGGCCAGTCCCACTGCCCGAGCAGCAAGGCCACCTGGCCGCCGCGCCTGCGCCGGCCCGCTGCCGAGCACGCCGGCCGCCGCGCCACGAACGCCGGCAGCCGCCCCCCCCCCCCCCCCCCGCCCGGCCGTCCATTGCCGCCTCCCTCCCTTCCATTCCATTCCCCGGCCGCCTCCCTCCCTCCTCGTCCTCGTTCAATGTAATAACGCACATTTGTTCAATGTAATAACGCACATTTTATTTTCGTTTGAATGGTGGATAGGATATTATAAATGGGAGTTAAGGTTAGGAGAAAAATTATGTTTGGGAACTATGGTCTACGGTTTGAAGGAATATATTAGTTTGATTCTGTCAATGTTAAGGTTAATTATTTAGTTAGAAGTATGTTTATCATGTTTTTTTTTCTATGATTGTCAGTTATATTATTTTAGTTGCATTGCAAATGATTATATTTTACATTAATTTACGTTGTTTTGATTGATGTTTAATTTGAACCGTTTTATTAGATGGAAGACATGTTTCGGGAGCAGTTATAGCGAAAACGGGGTCGTCCTAGCGAATTGTACCCCGACGAGTCTAGCAAAGATGCCCTCGTCCCTCCTGAACTCTCTGTCCCTAACTGTGACTGTGGTCGTCCGACCGACGTGTTTCAATCGAGACATCCGGACAAAGCGGCTCGTTGCTTCTACACATGCAGTCGTTTTAATGTAAGTAATTATTTTCGTATGTTTTTTTCTTCATTTATATTACTAGGTTACTAATATTTTGTTGGAATTTTGTTGTGTAGGCCCATGAGAGGTGCTTTTTCTTTCAGTGGATCGATGGTGCAGACAAGTTTGACCCCAGGTACCTCCTTTTCAACATTTGGTGGAGAGGGCGACATCCACGAGAGCACTTCGAGCGGTGGGTTCCACCTCCCCCTAACCCCCCCTCCAATGACGGCTAAGGAGAAGCACTTAGCCGCAGTTAGACGACTCGAGGAACCTCCTCTGTGCCATTGCAGAGACCGAGCCGTGATAAACCCTAACAATACGTTGAAGTTTGTGTGTCCAAACAAGCATGAAGTAAGTGCAAAGTGTATGTGTTGAAATATTGAGCTATATGTGTCATATACTAATGTCACGTTATTTAGGTGTATTCAATGACGAAGTGTCGTTTCAAGGAGTGGTTGTATGGTCTTAAGAACAAATGGCCCGAAGAACCTCCAAAAGCAAAGAAAAAGAAGAAAGAAAGGTTAATTTACAAAGCACCGCCAGTTAAGTGCGAATGTGGTGTTAAATCCAACTACGGTCTAGTCCCTTCGGAGCTTGGAATAGGCTATTATTGTGGCCATATGATTGACTATGATGAGGTTAGTTATTTTTGTGGTAACCATGAAATCATATTTTGTTTTTTTTTTTGCTAAGACATATATGATATAATTTATCGTTTGAACAGAGCACTAGAAAATGCAGGTGGGAATGTTATGATGGTCAAGCTAAGTTCTTTTGATGAACTGAAGGGGAAACAAGTAATTGCACGAAAGAGGAGATATGGACCTGACTACGTCAACCTTTTCGTTAAACATCACAAAGACAAAATGCGTGAGTTTGCTAGACAGCGCGGTATTTGTAATCCGATCAACGTTGGGCTTGTCAAATGAGGATTGAAGAGACGAATGACATTAGAGGAGGAGAGGGCAAGGAAGAAGGCAAGGGAGGAGACAAGAGTACAGATGCAGGTCTTGAACGAGCATGTTGTTTCATTATGTGCCAGTGAGTGCTTGGAAGCCTTTTTTCGTTGCCTGATTTTAAATGTAATATAGTCGCGTTGCTAACTAATTGCATTTTATACATGAAGGGATTGGATGCAGGTGAGCCTAGCTACAGCAACAGGGTCGTGGTTGAGGATTGGTACTCGGACAATGAGTTACTTACTCAGTATATTTCTGACTGAGGGTTTTTTATTGCGTCGTCTGTTAGTTCCATGCTTTATTAATAATCAATGTAGCTATGTAGTAGAAATTCCATTGTATTGTCTTATATTCCATTTGAACTACTGATATATTGTACCCATGTATCATGTATTCGGATTACCCATGATCGATATTAAGTGATCACATCTGTTTGTATCGTGCGTTCAAAATTTCTAAAACGAACGTAATCGAGTGAAATTATCTCGAATACAGTGCCATAGCCCATTGGTTTGGCCGCGCCATAGCCCAGGTTCTACCACGCCAGAGTCCACGGCGCGGCAGTGACGCGCCATAAACCACGACGCGGCAGTGACGCGGACAGACAACATCTAGCTTCAATTGAGTTGTTGTCGGTGTTGTACAAAACTACAAGTGCTGCCGCGACCGTGCGTAAGTTGAAACGAACATGAAGCAAATAAATGGACGACAAGTTGTCACATAATATTTTCATTGGTTTATGAGTCTACAAGTTTTCGACGACAATATTCGTTCGACATAAGTTCGACGTAATGAACTAAGTCTCAGGAATGTAAGGATCCCTCAAACGCCTCTTGAAAACCTCGTCGTCCGGTGGAAGAAGGAGGTCGTCGTACTCCACCTCAAGAAAGGGTACAGCTGGTGCGGCGTGGAAGGGGCCATCCCGTTATAAATTGATAAACAAAGGGTTAGAGTATTCAGATTAACATTATGTAGCATTGCAAAATTTGAACTACTTGTTATGCAATACGAACACAATATGAAATCATATGCTACCCTCGTCTTCTATGCCGACTAGTCTTGTGACCAGATTATTTGCAAACGGAGCAAAGATTCCTGCCATGGGTCTTGTTGAAGTCTCTCCCGTCGTACATGTCTTCGTCGTACCCTCTCATAGCGTCCATGTCTCCCTTGAGTCGCTTCTTCTTCCTCCTACCCTTCCCTACCTTTATTAGATCCGGATGCGACATGTAGTCATAACCATTATAAAGTGGCCACTGTGTCGGGTCAAGGTATGGCTCAAAGCTTATCTCCCAAATACTAACGGTGTTCGAACGAAGATACAAGGGTGACATATATGACAGATCCTCATAGTTATACCCGCGAACCCTGCAGGCCATGATCGTATGAGAGCAAGGGGCATGCATGATCTGCGAGACGTTGCAACTGCACTCTACCTTTTCAAGATCAACTCGGTAGTTTCGTCCACCATAATGTTCGCCGCCCAAGCTTGTGCCACCCTTGCCCCGTACACTAAAGATATGGCGGCGGGGTCCATACGGCTCGGCGGTGTGCTGCTTGGCCAATTCCTCGGCCTCCTTCAAATGTTCAGCTCCGGCCTTTCCAAAACACCCCTGCTCAACTATATTCCTCTGCGCAAGTTCCCACCTCTTCACAAAATATTCGTTGCACTTATGAAATGAGAACTCAATAATTCCAGACATAGGCAACGATCGAACTCCGGTGAATACACGGTTGAAGGACTCAAGAAGTTAGTGGTCATGATGACATACCTGAAACCCCCCTCGTCATATTCTAACGCCCATTGAGCCTTCTGTTCCATCTACGCCTCTAACCAGGCCTTTCCCGCTGCATTTACCATCTTGTCTAGTTCTCTCTTTGTCTCCTTGAACTGGTGCTCTGTACGTACACAACATATAGCATTTACCTTGTCACATACCTCCTGCTTTCGCTGACGTCACCAGAAATTAGCGACAAAATGTCACATGCACCATCTATGTACTAGAGGCGAGAACCCATCTATATGCTCAGCTGCAGCATTAAGAAGCCCTGCGTGACGGTCCAAGATCAAACATATAGTGTGAGTTGGGCCAAGCACTTGCATATGTACAAAGTTTTGAAAATCGACGATTACGTCTCGCCTAGGCGCGCCTAGTTGCTAGGCTATGGCCTGGCGCCTGGACTAAGGGGGTAATCGCCCCTCTAGGCGGGCGGAGCGACTAGGCGAAGCTAGGCGGCGACTCGGCGGCGCCCAGGAGCCCTAGGCGGCGCGGAATCGAGCTAGGCGAGCGACGCGGGCCATCGCATGCGAAAGAATGGCTCCGCGGGCGAGCGCGCGCGCGCAGAGCTCCAGACGCAGGAAAAAGCCGCGCGCTGCTGCGCTGGAGAAGGATAAGGGGGAGAAGGGGAGAGAAAGTCGTACTCGCCTCGACCTCAACCTCCGTCGGAAAGCAGGTCCCGCCGGCTGCGTTGCTCGCCTGGAAGCAGATCCCGCCGGCGAGCCTCCTCCCCGCCTGGCAAGACCCGCCGGCGACGCTGCTCCCCGCCGGTCTCCTTCCTCCTCGACGAGCTCATCCCCGTGGGTCGTGCTCCTCCCCGACGGGAAGCAGGTCCCACCGGCTACGCTGCTCGCCTAGAAGCAGATCCCGCCAGCGAGCCTCCTCCCCGCCTGGCAAGACCCGCCGGCGACACTGCTCCCTGTCGATCTCCTTCCTCCTCGATGAGCTTGTCCCCGCGGGTCATGCTCCTCCTCACCGATCTCTTCGTCTTCGTCGCCAGAAGCTCCTCCCCGCCGGTCTCCTCCCAAGGTCTGTATGTCCTCCTCCCCTGCTCCTCTGTTTGCTTGTGTTTTGTGTTGTGAGAACTGAGAATCATCAATCATGTGATGTAATGTACTGCTAGTCTACTATCCATTTTATATTCTGTGTTGCTGCCTGCTATCCCTTCATGTTTGTGATTTCAAAAGGCTATCCTATGCTGCTGAAATGCTGATAATGGATGGGAGAAGGCTCAGACCTCATATAAGTGCCTAACTTGCTATTTCCTATTTTTTTTATCACTTGTATTGATGCCCAATTGCATCTAAAAGTGTTGTCCACTTCTATTGCAGCAGTGCTATAGGAAATTCAGTGATCAGTAGTGTATCAACTGTAACTAAGGACAAAGGACCTAAGGTATGTCTACTGGTCCTTCCCTATTTTTTATCTAAATTATTCATGATTTGTGCTATAAATGTATATATTATATATTGATATATAAATATAAATTGGCAAAACGCCTAGAAAAACACCTAGCATCGCCTAGGCTAGCCTAGGCTGGACCAGTCGCTAGGCTAAGGGTCATCGCCTAGATTTCGCCTAGCGCCTAGCAAAACTTTGCACATGTAGAAGCCGCATAAACCATGACCACGATTCATTGTTCTCTCCCTTTGTCAAAGCAAAAGCCATGGGTATTATCTGGTCCTCAGGATCAACAGCAGCAGCCATCATCAAGGTGCCCTTATACTTTCCTATCAGAAAAGTGCCATCAACAAATATGACTGGCCGACAAAACTGGAATGCATGTTCCGTTTGCGTGAACGACCCGAACACACGATAGAGGACATGCCTCAATGGGTCCCGAAAAAACATCCCTCCAGTGTCCACAAACTATTTCAAGCCAGGGTTATAGTAATGCATTGCACATAAGATGCGGGGCACCCTATTGTACGCTTACTCCTAAGTACCACATCGAATCGCCAGAGCAATTTACTTAGCACGCCAAGCCTTTCTGTACGTCACATCGTACTTAACGAATCCAGATATAAACTGTTGTAAAGAAGACACCGAGATGTCGTTATTGTCATCAACGAGCCCCAATATACGACAAGCAAGGTAACGTGCAGTGAGCTGCTGATAATTTTCCTTCCCCCTATTGTCTAGGCAAGTGTGGGGTTCGACAACTTTAGTTATCCTCCACTTGCCATCACTCTGTCTCTTTCGTGTATTTAACCTCCACATACAACCATTTTTGCATATCACGTGGTACCTCAACTCCTAGTCCGAATGAGTGACGGTGTATGGCCTATGGTGGTACACAGCATAGTTCTGAAGGAAGAGTTTTATCTCTGACATTGTGTTGAATATCATCCCCTTCCTAAGGGTTTCTTTCTCATAGTTGTACAATGAATTCCTACACATCTGGAGACCGATGTCACAAACTGTCATATCCGTTATGCTGACATCCCTATAGTTCGAAACGCCCCTGAAAGGTACGTTCTTGGACCTTAGTTGCTCAAGCTGAGTCGCTGTGTAAGGTGGTAGTGGAACATACTGCTGCGCTTCGTTAATTCTAGCTCATAAATCATAGGGGGTATCATCTGCAGCCAAATCTATGACTAGTCCACCCTGAGCCTGGACACTATGCAAAACCTCAGTTGATACTGGTAATGGCATAGTATGAACCGGTACTGGCATGGCATCAGCCGGTGTTGGCATAGCATCTGTACCTCCTTGGTTATCATCAGAATCATCAGAATCACTGCTAACTACATCACCGATCCTGTCCTCCTCCTGCTCCTCTTCCCGTTCGAAATCATTCACATCGAAGTTATTGCTTATACAACCTACTACAGTTGAATAAAACTACTCCTGCGTCAACTGACCGTCCAAATCCATATTATCCTGAGTTGCTTCTCCTTCGACCCCTAATTCTTGGTCATTGTCTCCAAAACCATCAATGGACGGGCCGTCCTGAAGACCCTGCATCTTATACCCATTCTCCATCACCACCTCAGCCATGGACACATTGGAACCTTCGAGAACCCTAGTGTAGCGGGACCAGTGAGCAGGGTCGCGCAAGGGCATGAGGACATAGTGTGCCCTAGTCTTTCCAGTATCAAACCTCCCCTTCAGTGTGAAATCACCGCCAAACTTTGCATTCAAACGGACACAAAGGTCGTTGAAGCTAGGAGGTTCATCAAACCATTCCAATTCTTCCATATCCTCAAACATACCATCTTCTCTCTTAATACTTCCTCCATACAAAACTCTAACACAACAATCCATCTGCAAAAACATTTCAAGAACTTCATCAAGTCGTCGAAATCGTCGTACGTAATGTCCATAGTAATATTAATACATATTCTAACTATAACTATACTAACTAATCTAATATTAACATCTATACAAGGCTAACTACAACAACTAATTAGACTAAATCCAATATATAACTAGACTCAATAACTATACTAACTAAACTACCTAACTTTACTACCTATACTAACTTACTATATTACCTATACTAACTAAACTAACTAACTTTACTAACTGTACTTTAATAATTTTACTAACTTTATTAACTATACTAACTATATTAGGAGAGTACCTCGCTGCAGCGCGCTTGACCGGGCCGGGAGGCGCGGGCGTAGGCCTCGGCGGGCAGCCGCCGTGAGTGGCCGGAGGGGGTGGCGTGCCGGCGTGTGGGCGCGGCAGCCGTGCCGTGCTCGGCGGCGGGCTGGCTGGCATGGGCGGAAGCGTCTGGCTGGCTAGCGCGGGCGCGGCGGCCAGGCGGCCTTGCTGCGCTACTCGGGCAATGGCGGCTGCTCGGCCACTGGCGGACGCGGGACGCGGCGGGGGTTTTATTCGGCTCTGTCGGGCCACGGATCAGGGCGCGGCAGTACCGCGCCAAGATCGGTGGCGCGGCAGAGCCTTGCCACGTCACCGGTCAGCGATTCCGGTCGCCACCACGTCAGCCCGCTGCCGCACCACCATGCATGGCGCGGCACAGGCATTTGGCCGCGCCAGGGCAATAGGTGCGGCCAAAAGTGTTAGTTAAAAAAAAACGACCGTGTTAGATTTAAAATTAGTTTCAAAAAAGTGTTAAAATTAAAAAAAAATCACAAGAGTAGAGAACATTCAGAAATTGTAATGGGTGAAACTACAACAAAGGAGTAGTAGAGTACATACAGCAAAATCCAACGTTCTCCATGTAGCATCAATAGATCCTTTTATATCATTTCTTTGCCAGCACCCGTAAACCACCTGCAAATATCACATAGCAACTACAATTACTCAATACATATAACAAATCGTGTCCCATAACAGCAAATGGATTCCTGATAATTACTCGATGGACGATCTTATTCTGGACCCCTTAATACCTCTAGTTTGGTTAGCCGAGACTTCATTACATGAATGAATTCTTGATGGTTTTCCATTAGACCAGACATACCATCTTCATCACTTGCAGATACACTAGTTTTCCAGAAAGAGAAGGACGCAGCCTCTACAGAAAACAGTAAATACGAGGTGCATAATGGGTTCCATATAAAAAAAGTACTATTGGCGCCCAAGATGACACAATCTTGGAAGTAAACATACCGAGCTGTATAGTGTTGTCACATACTGGATGCTATCATAATTAGACGAGGAAGGTCCTGTTCCAACCAAAGAGCTTGGTGATAATTCTGAAGAAGACTGAAACCAATAGAACAATGTCAGGTCACTAGATCACTTACGGTCGTCAACAGCATGTTTTCCACTTGACTCCATCAGTTGGATTCTGTGGATGCTGGTAAATTCTGGATTCCTTGCAGCAGCAGGATTCCATTTATCAAAACTAGTTACACTGTACCAGCTACCGACTTCATTAAACTCAACACTCTCAGTGCACATCAAACCAGAACAGTTATTGTCCCCAGCACCTGAAGATTCTCTCATAAATTTCCTCTGTGATGAACTAATAGGTTCTGACAGAGGTATAAGCTGCTGCACCTCTTGGCTTTCTGGAGCTCTCCTTCTATAGTCAATACCTGAATTAACTCTCAAACTATTTTCTAGGGCTACATTTTTATATCCTACATCATTAGTGATTCTTCTACAGCCAACTTCTTCAACCATCTTTGAACTCCTTGAAACAATTACAGGTACCAACTTGTCATCTTCTTTGCCATGATTGGCAGCTAAACCTACTTTTTCTATATTTTGAAGCTCAATATCTGCTAACTCAACTGTGGCTGCTTCACTGAGAACGGGACCAGCATCCTTTCTAGAGCTATGCCTCAGGGCCAGAACAGGTACAGAAGAAGATTCCATAATACCATATCGAGAACTATTAGACCTTGACCTATACGTGGGAGCTGCTGATGCATGTGAACTGTGAGACAACATTCCAGCATCTGAAGAGAGATTCACGTTAAAGCGGACTATTGGTTCTGGTAATGGTACAGCAGCAGCTGGCTGATTCTTCCGTCTGTCAATGAAATTTGGGTTCAATCTAACTCTAGGAGAAAGAAGAGGTGTAGAAACAGATCTTGTGAGCTGGAGATCCCTTTTTCCAGGTGGCTTTGACAATCCCTTCGTTGATGCAGAAGTTGAGACAGGAATTTCTTTTGAAGCAGACATTGAGCGTCCAAGCAGAGTATCCGATCCAATTTCATTGGATGTTTCAAAAAGTACAAAAACATATCTGGTTTTAGAGTGCAGAGATAACGAAGAGATCTCATAAGAAAAGTGTTTGCTGCTTTCAGTACCTGGGCTTCTGGAACTTGATAGCCTTCCAAACACTGATGACATGCTATCATCTGATTCAATTAGCCTATTTAC
Organism: Miscanthus floridulus; assembly: GCF_019320115.1. Taxonomy (NCBI): domain Eukaryota; kingdom Viridiplantae; phylum Streptophyta; class Magnoliopsida; order Poales; family Poaceae; genus Miscanthus; species Miscanthus floridulus. Next base: position 55,615,305 of record NC_089581.1, on the reverse strand, counting down.
ACTTCCATTTAAGCGTGGTCCAGCACTACTATCAACATAAGGCTCATTTCTCTGAAAATTTATGTATGTAACATGTCATAAAGAAACAACTCAATCGATAACATAGTAAATTATGCATAACACGTCATACCATCAAATCCACAACCCACACAACAACAACAACAACAACAAAGCCTTTAAGTCCCAAACAAGATGGGGTAGGCTAGAGTTGAAACCCAACAGAAGCAATCAAGATTCAGGCACGTGAATAGCTGTCTTCCAAGCACTCCTATCTAAGGCTAAGTCTTTGGGTATATTCCATCCTTTCAAGTCTCCTTTTATTGCATCTACCTAAGTCAACTTCGGTCTTCCTCTGCCTCTCTTCACGTTACTATCCTGACTTAGGATTCCATTACGCACCGGTGCATCTGGAGGTCTCCGTTGCACATGTCCAAACCATCTCAATCGGTGTTAGACAAGCTTTTCTTCAATTGGCGCTACCCCTAATCTCTCACGTATATCATCGTTCCGAACTCGATCCCTTCTTGTATGACCGCAAATCCAACGCAACATACGCATTTCCGCGACACTTAGCTGTTGAATATGTCGTCTTTTCGTAGGCCAACATTCTGCACCATACAACATAGCAGGTCTAATCGCCGTCCTATAAAACTTGCCTTTTAGCTTCTGTGGTACCCTTTTGTCACATAGGACACCAGACGCTTGCCGCCACTTCATCCACCCTGCTTTGATTCTATGGCTAACATCTTCATCAATATCCCCGTCCCTCTGTAGCATTGATCCTAAATATCGAAAGGTATCCTTCCTAGGCACTACTTGACCTTCCAAACTAATATCTTCCTCCTCCCGAGTAGTAGTGCCGAAGTCACATCTTATATACTCAGTTTTAGTTCTACTAAGTCTAAAACCTTTGGACTCCAAAGTCTTCCGCCATAACTCCAGTTTCTGATTCACTCCTATCTGACTTTCATCAACTAGCACTACATCGTCCGCGAAAAGCATACACCAAGGGATGTCCCCTTGTATGTCCCTGGTGACCTCATCCATCACTAAAGCAAACAAATAAGGGCTCAAAGCTGACCCTTGATGTAGTCCTATCCTAATCGGGAAGTCATCCGTGTCTCCATCACTTGTTCGAACTCTAGTCACAACATTGTTGTACATGTCCTTAATGAGCCCGACGTACTTCGTTGGGACTTTATGTTTGTCCAAAGCCCACCACATAACATTCCTTGGTATTTTATCATAAACCTTCTCCAAGTCAATAAAAAACATGTGTAGGTCCTTCTTCTTCTCCCTAAACCGCTCCATAACTTGTCTTATTAAGAAAATGGCTTCCATGGTTGACCTTCCGGGTATGAAACCAAATTGGTTCATAGAGACCCGCGTTATTGCTCTCAAGCGATGCTCGATAACTCTCTCCCATAGCTTCATAGTATGGCTCATCAACTTAATTCCCCGGTAATTTGTACAACTTTGAATATCCCCTTTATTCTTGTAGATCGGTACCAATATACTTCTCCTCCACTCATCAGGCATCTTGTTCGATCGAAAAATATCGTTGAACAACTTGGTTAACCATACTACAGCTATGTCCCCGAGGCATCTCCACACCTCGATTGGGATACCATCTGGTCCCATCGCCTTACCTCCTTTCATCCTTTTCAACGCCTCTCTGACCTCAGATTCTTGGATTCTCCGCACAAAGCGCCTATTGGTGTCATCAAAAGAGTCATCCAACTGAAAGGTTGTGTCCATATTCTCACCATTGAACAATTTGTCAAAATACTCTTGCCATCGATGTCGGATCTCCTGCTCCTTTACCAAGAGATGCTCCCTTTCATCCTTAATGCATTTAACTTGGTTGAAGTCCCGTGTCTTTCTCTCACGAACCCTAGCCATCCTATAAATGTCCTTCTCTCCTTCCTTCGTACTCAAATGTTGGTAAAGATCCTCGTACGCTCTACCCTTTGCCACACTTACAGCTCGCTTTGCAGTCTTCTTTGCCACCTTATATTTCTCTATGTTGTCCACACTCCTGTCATGGTACAAGCGTCTATAGCATTCTTTCTTCTCCTTAATAGCCCTTTGGACTTCCTCGTTCCACCACCAAGTATCTTTAGCCTCGCGTCCCCTTCCTTTGGTTACTCCACACACCTCTGAGGCCACCTTCCGAATGTTGGTTGCCATCTTGTCCCACATATTGTTTATGTCGTCTTCTTCCTTCCAAGAGCCCTCTTTGATAATCCTTTCCCTAAATACTTCTGACGTCTCCCCTTTCAGTTTCCACCACTTTGTTCTTTCAATCTTAGCTTGTTTATCCCTACGGGCACGCACCTGAAAACGAAAATCTGCCACCAAAAGCTTATGTTGAGAAACAACACACTCCCCTGGTATCACCTTGCAATCCAAGCATGCTCGTTTGTCCTTTCTTCTTGCGAGGACAAAGTCAATCTGGCTACAGTGTTGTCCGCTACTGAAGGTCACTAGATGAGATTCTCTCTTTCTAAAGAAAGTGTTGGCTATCACCAGGTCAAAAGCTACCGCGAAGTCCAGAACTTCCTCCCCCTCCTGATTCCTACTACCATACCCAAAACCTCCATGAACTGCCTCGAAACCTGCGCTTGTAGTACCTACATGCCTATTAAAATCTCCTCCTATAAAAAGCTTCTCACTACTAGGTATAGCTCTAACCAGGCCATCTAAGTCTTCCCAGAACTGTCTCTTAGCATTCTCGTCGAGGCCTACTTGGGGGGCATACGCACTAATTACGTTCAAGACCATATCACCAACGACAAGCTTGACTAAGATAATCCTATCTCCTTGCCTTCTCACTCCCACCACACCATTCTTGAGGCTCTTATCAATCAAAACTCCTACTCCATTTCTATTCGCGACTGTCCCTGTGTACCAAAGCTTGAAGCCTGTATTGTCCACCTCCTTCACCTTCTGACCCTTCCATTTAGTCTCTTGAACGCATAATATATTTACACGCCTCCTAGTCGCGGTATCAACTAATTCTCTTAACTTACCTGTAAGTGACCCTACATTCCAACTACCTAAATGGATCCTAGTTGGTTCGACTAGCTTCCTTACCCTTCGCACCCGTCGACTCTGATGCGAAGACCCTTGCTCATTTTTCACTACACCCGGGCGCCGATGTAGCGCGCCACTAAGGAAGCGACGACCCGATCCTTGGTTACTTGACACCATGCCCAGATCACGACACGGCGCGTCACGGGGGTGACGACCCGGCCCTTGCCCATTTAACACCATACCCGGGTTCCGATATGGCGCGTCGCTAAGAGGGTTACGCCCCAATGATTTTCTTTCGGGTTTCATCTCCATTTAAGTGGCTAAGTTTTTACATTGGCTCGCCACGCCTAACACAACCCTCCTCCTTTACCAGGGCTTGGGACCTGTTATGCTGGGACACCAAAGGCGCCCCACCACCACACACTGACACAATTTTGGTTATATGAGCAACCAAGATGTTTCCCTTCGTCTACAGTTAGATCTGCTAATTTGGACCAGCCTACATCAACCACATCATGACATATGATGGGTTCCCAGGAAAGAACCTACAAGCAAAAAGATAATGACCTTTGTTCCACTATTATTTCCTGGAGAATGAAATAATCAGTTGGATATGTACCTTTAAGCTTTCATGTAATCCACAAAAAAATGTTTTACCATCACTATTGAATTTCATAGAACGAATTACACTAGCCTGAAAATTGAGGACAGTTACCATTAAGCAATTGGTTATCTGATTACAGATCATGTGCTTTATTTACAGCAAGCCTGTCATCCATTTCCACACAGAAATTCCAGGCATAGGATGATGTGAAGAAATTGGTGATCAGAAACCATACCGGCTCAAAGTATTCCCGGCTGTTCTGCATTAAGCAAGAAAAAGAAAAACATGTTAGAGAATGGACAGTAACATTAGATTCTTCTTCATCAAATTGAAATACAGCAGATATATGTGCCACTATCTGGTTTGCAACAATCTAAAGAAGAGTAAAAAAAAGTGCATACTAATATACCTATTTTTAGAGTGCCAACAGTCTACAGAAGAGTAAAAAAACTGCCTACCAGTATACCTATTTTACAAAACCTCAAACTTGACAAGTTGTTTCACAAACAAAGTATTATGTTACACATGCTCAATAATAGCTATTTCAGTATTTCACTAAGAAAGTTTTTCATATGGTGAAATCTTTGGTCTGAGATGCTGCATTATATTGGTAAAATTCGTTTGGTCATTGGTACTATTTCATGATCACATAGATAAATAAAAACTGCTACTTCATGCTGCCTTTATGTGTTCCTTGAATCCTTGCGACGGATCATACTTGGGCAGAGTGGCAAACAGACTAAGGTTGGAAAAATCATTTTTAAAAAAAAAAAAACTCATAATGGTGGATCTTAGTTCGAATACATTTCATTTAATTCAAGCATATGATCAAATCATATAATGCTTAAATACAACTTTTTAAAATTGTAGCCTTCTCAAAAAATAGCTTTTTTCCAGATCACTATATAACCTTGGGTTCAAGAGCTATATTGATTCAGATTTTGAACATAGAATAGTTTCAACTTGGGGCATGAATGATTCATTTTGTGAGTCGTTATAAATAGATATGGTACCTCAGGTCCAGAAGAACCAATCAACTCAAAAGTCTCAAGGTCCCAAAATTTAAGAGTCTTATCAACTGAACCTGCAAAGGTTTTTGAAAAGGACAGCATGGAATATGTTACTTAGATCTCCAGGTGATGTACAAATAAGAAGCGTGAGGGAGAGGGACTAATAAGTCCGCAATAAAAATAAAAGAAAAATTATTTTAGAAAATTTAACATCCCAGGAAAAATTCATTACTGTGTGAGTATATAGGACCTGTAATCTAACCTGTAGCCAATAAAAACTCATGGGGGTGAGCATCTAAGCAGTTGACTGGGCCTTCATGAAGACGAAAGTCATGCATGAGTTTTCCAGCCGTCAAATCCCAGACCTAGAAAGATATTTTAAACAAAATTTCAGTGATCAGGAAATATGAGGTAAAGTTTTAATTAGTGATAGTACGAGATTGTCCATCTCGTTGACAACAGCCATGTTGTAATTTGTAAGACACCTTAAATTTTGGGTGCTATGATCTTCGAATATTTTGCATTATAATTAACGGACATGCTCAAAATTTTACCTTCACTGAGTTATCAGCCCCACCAGAAACAATCCATCGACCATAATGAGTAAATATAAGCACATTAATTTGTTGGGTATGACCCTTGTATGTGTGGATGCATCTCTTCTTTCGAGTATCCCATATTTTCATGTTTGTGTCTGAAGATCCAGAGGCTAAGAATTCTCCAAAAGGATGGAAATCAAGAGATGCACAATTTGATCTGTGCCCAGTGAAAGTTCGAACAACTGCACATTGTGCAAATCGTCAATAGAAACTGAGATTATTGCATGACACAGTTGCAGTTCATGTTTTCAATGCACTGTTGAGTGTCAACACTGGTTAATACCTTTCGCCTCCTCAATATTCCATATTTTTATCGTTCCACTTGCTGCACCAGCACCTATAGTAACTTCAGAAGAGTCAAAGCTTACTGACTCAACTGGACTTGTAAAGCCTGATAGGCTCTGCAATGTACAATGAAAATCACTTGAAGTAGATAACTGATTGTCAAAAAAAGCAAGAATGACATTACACGTAAACCAGCGGGATACCCTATAGGAAATTACCAGGAGGGCACTGGGTTTCCCTACAGCCCAAAGATTGACCTTCAGATCCTCGCCGCCAGTGATAAGGATCCTTGATGTTCGCCTCCCAAACTTGGCACAATTGACATTCGAAGCATGCGCGACAAACTCCTCTGATCAGTGTCAAGGAAACAAGACATATTGAAGGTTGCATACTACAACAAGAGAATTAAAGTCTTATCCCAGCATGATATCCAAAGCTATAACAGAATGTTTTCGACTACCACGAACCTATCCCAGCATGTTTAAAGTTTATTTCATAATTCATTTTTTCAGAAGGAACTAAACACAAACTTCCACAAGGAAAAAATATTGACTGAAAATCCAGAGTAGAATACTTAAGTGTTCATATCATCAGCATGCATGTTCATCATTGCAATTATCGAAATGATACCAATTTTTGGCATAGCACTAAGTTCATACCAGCAGCTGCACTATCCATATGGTAGCAACTACATTCCCGATGAAACAAACTACTTAGGGTGAAGTTAAAGTTCTCGGTCAAAGGAATTAACACGTATGATATTGAGGATTGAGCATCTTGTATAGATCTCCCCAACTACAGTGTGGCCCTATTAACAGCAATTGATACAACCTACCAAACAAATGATAAGCTGCATAGCACGGAAGTCACGATTCCTGGCAAACAATAGAACTATTCTCCTGTCTTGAGTTAATCCAGACCACCAAATTTAGTTTGATTTCAGGCAGGAAGCTATAATATTCCAGGTCTGAAACTTTGCGACACTAAAATTTCATTATATCCCCACCTACACAAGTAGCAAGACGACTCGGATGGTCCTGAATACGTTCCTTGGTGGGAACGCAACTCCTGCACTGCACTCCACTCAATCACAGGCTCACAAGACCAGATGGCAAGGATGAAGCCAACATGAACAGTAATGTCAGAACCTGGAATCGAATTCGATCATCGCGGGTGAATCCAACCCCAACCCAACCCAACTTAACTGCACCAGCTCAAACAAAGCAAGCAAGAGCAATCCGACTTCAAGTTCCAATTCAAAATCCCCAAACCGGTAATTCACGGGATACGAAGCTTGTACGCGTGCGTGGTGGCCATCTGCAACTGCAACGGCCGCCGTCATTCAAAGCTTGGGCTCCCGCTGCGGGGGCGAGAGGGTTTTGGATTTCCAGGGTGCTCTCATCCGATCCGCAGCCGCTTAGCTGGCGCTAAAACTTCGCCCAATTGCTAGGTGGAGTGGGACGAGGGTGAGGGGAAAAGGAACGTTGAGGAAGGCTGGGATGAAAACACATGGGACATGGACGCTGATATTACATTTGTTTTTATATTTTTATCTGAATTCGAATACGGATAGTGTTGACTATGTTGGATAGGATATAATTGGATATCAACATCATAAATATGCGATTTGAGTATATTTGAGTATTCAAATATGAATATAGTATCAGATGTTAAATATCCGGACTCAGATACGAACAGATCTCAACCCCTCTAAACAGATTCAGTTTTCGAAAGTGCATACCAATATACCTATTTTTAGAGTGCCAACAGTCTACAGAAGAGTCAAATAACTGCCTACCAGTATACCTATTTTACAAAACCTCAAACTTGACAAGTTGTTTCACAAAAAAAGTATTATGTTACACATGCTCAATAATAGCTATTTCAGTATTTCACTAAGAAAGTTTTTCATATGGTGCAATCTTTGGTCTGAGATGCTGCATTATATTGGTAAAATTCGTTTGGTCATTGGTACTATTTCATGATCACATAGATAAATAAAAACTGCTACTTCATGCTGCCTTTATGTGTTCCTTGAATCCTTGCGATGGATCATACTTGGGCAGAGTGGCAAACAGACTAAGGTTGGAAAAATCATTAAAAAAAAACTCATAATGGTGGATCTTAGTTCGAATACATTTCATTTAATTCAAGCATATGATCAAATCATATAATGCTTAAATACAACTTTTTAAAATTGTAGCCTTCTCAAAAAATAGCTTTTTTCCAGATCACTATATAACCTTGGGTTCAAGAGCTATATTGATTCAGATTTTGAACATAGAATAGTTTCAACTTGGGGCATGAATGATTCATTTTGTGAGTCGTTATAAATAGATATGTACCTCAGGTCCAGAAGAACCAATCAACTCAAAAGTCTCAAGGTCCCAAAATTTAAGAGTCTTATCAACTGAACCTGCAAAGGTTTTGAAAAGGACAGCATGGAATATGTTACTTAGATCTCCAGGTGATGTACAAATAAGAAGCATGACGGAGAGGGACTAATAAGTCCGCAATAAAAATAAAAGAAAATTTATTTTAGAAAATTTAACATCCCAGGAAAAATTCATTACTGTGTGAGTATATAGGACCTGTAATCTAACCTGTAGCCAATAAAAACTCATGGGGGTGAGCATCTAAGCAGTTGACTGGACCTTCATGAAGACGAAAGTCATGCATGAGTTTTCCAGCCGTCAAATCCCAGACCTAGAAAGATATTTTAAACAAAAATTTCAGTGATCAGGAAATATGAGGTAAAGTTTTAATTAGTGATAGTACGAGATTGTCCATCTCGTTGACAACAGCCATGTTGTAATTTGTAAGACACCTTAAATTTGGGTGCTATGATCTTCGAATATTTTGCATTATAATTAACGGACATGCTCAAAATTTTACCTTCACTGAGTTATCAGCCCCACCAGAAACAATCCATCGACCGTCAGGAGTAAATTTAAGCACATTAATTTGTCGGGTATGACCCTTGTATGTGTGGATGCATCTCTTCTTTCGAGTATCCCATATTTTCATGTTTGTGTCTGAAGATCCAGAGGCTAAGAATTCTCCAAAAGGATGGAAATCAAGAGATGCACAATTTGATCTGTGCCCAGTGAAAGTTCGAACAACTGCACATTGTGCAAATCGTCAATAGAAACTGAGATTATTGCATGACACAGTTGCAGTTCATGTTTTCAATGCACTGTTGAGTGTCAACACTGGTTAATACCTTTCGCCTCCTCAATATTCCATATTTTTATCGTTCCACTTGCTGCACCAGCACCTATAGTAACTTCAGAAGAGTCAAAGCTTACTGACTCAACTGGACTTGTAAAGCCTGATAGGCTCTGCAATGTACAATGAAAATCACTTGAAGTAGATAACTGATTGCCAAAAAAAGCAAGAATGACATTACACGTAAACCAGCGGGATACCCTATAGGAAATTACCAGGAGGGCACTGGGTTGCCCTACAGCCCAAAGATTGACCTTCAGATCCTCGCCGCCAGTGATGAGGATCCTTGATGTTCGCCTCCCAAACTTGGCACAATTGACATTCGAAGCATGCGCGACAAACTCCTCTGATCAGTGTCAAGGAAACAAGACATATTGAAGGTTGCATACTACAACAAGAGAATTAAAGTCTTATCCCAGCATGATATCCAAAGCTATAACAGAATGTTTTCGACTACCACGAACCTATCCCAGCATGTTTAAAGTTTATTTCATAATTCTTTTTCAGAAGGAACTAAACACAAACTTCCACAAGGAAAAAATATTGACTGAAAATCCAGAGTAGAATACTTAAGTGTTCATATCATCAGCAGCATGCATGTTCATCATTGCAATTATCGAAATGATACCAATTTTTGGCATAGCACTAAGTTCATACCAGCAGCTGCACTATCCATATGGTAGCAACTACATTCCCGATGAAACAAACTACTTAGGGTGAAGTTAAAGTTCTCGGTCAAAGGAATTAACACGTATGATATTGAGGATTGAACATCTTGTATAGATCTCCCTAACTACAGTGTGGCCCTATTAACAGCAATTGATACAACCTACCAAACAAATGATAAGCTGCATAGCATGGAAGTCACGATTCCTGGCAAACAATAGAACTATTCTCCTGTCTTGAGTTAATCCAGACCACCAAATTTAGTTTGATTTCAGGCAGGAAGCTATAATATTCCAGGTGTGAAACTTTGCGGCACTAAAATTTCATTATATCCCCACCTACACAAGTAGCAAGACGACTCGGATGGTCCTGAATACGTTCCTTGGTGGGAACGCAACTCCTGCACTGCACTCCACTCAATCACAGGCTCACAAGACCAGATGGCAAGGATGAAGCCAACATGAACAGTAATGTCAGAACCTGGAATCGAATTCGATCATCGCGGGTGAATCCAACCCCAACCCAACCCAACTTAACTGCACCAGCTCAAACAAAGCAAGCAAGAGCAATCTGACTTCAAGTTCCAATTCAAAATCCCCAAACCGGTAATTCACGGGATACGAAGCTTGTACGCGTGCGTGGTGGCCATCTGCAACTGCAACGGCCGCCGTCATTCAAAGCTTGGGCTCCCGCTGGGGGCGAGAGGGTTTTGGATTTCCAGGGTGCTATCAGGATTCTCCGATCCGCAGCCGCTTAGCTGGCGCTAAAACTTCGCCCAATTGTTAGGTGGAGTGGGACGAGGGTGAGGGGAAAAGGAACGTTGAGGAAGGAAGCACAGCAAGTAATACCTGGCTTCCGTCTTCGTTCGCGGCCTCTTGTTTCACACGCCATTTTTCAGTTTTTTTTTAATCCTGAAGTGAAAAGCCATGAAGCAATATGCAAGTAAGAATGTTTCTTAATATTTTATGCTAGAACCTTATTATTAAAAGTGAAAAGTCTCGAAGACATGAAACAATAATGTGTAGGTACTCCATCAGTCTCAAAAATATAATAATAAGTTGATCAAATTTATATTAAATAGTATTAACATTTATGTCTTCAAAATATATTATATAATTATAAAAGTGAAAAGCCAAGAAGCAGTATGCAAGTAATAATTTTGCTTAATTTTTTTATGCTAGAGCTTTATAAAAGTGAAAAGTCATGAAGACATGAAACAATGTGTAGGTACTCCATCCGTCTCAAAAAAAAATTATAGAGTTAGTGTCGATTAAACTAGCTTAAGTTTAACCAATTTATAATAAACAGTATTAAGATTTATGTCTTCAAAACATATTCTATATTATTTTAATGATACTTATTTGTAACATAAATGTTAGTACTTTTTATATAATTTTGACCCAAATTCAAATCAATTGATTCCTCAAAAATTGAGATTGTATTTTTTTTTCTAGAATGGAGGGAGTAAGAATTTTCAAGAGGATTGTAGGAACTTTGAGCAACAACAATTATTTTATATGCATGTAATGTAAAATATATCTTCTATTTCTTGTGAAGATATCATATTTATTTGCTTTTATTATCTTGTGAATTATACCTATAGACGCTCATATATGTACACACTCCACTACTCGACCCTATAAATCTGTATTTCTAAAAGATTAAACTGACAAATATTAAGATTAGCGAAGTCATCATACTCACTCGTCTCATCATCAATGCATGTCACCAAACATTGAAACTCTATGAGCACTTTGGAAAAGACTAAACCGACAAATTTTGGAATTAATATTGATTAACACTGAAAATAGCATTGTAAAATCCCAAATAAAACCTAAAAAATAAATAAGCAAGTCAAAGAAATCTTGAAACTTCATCCCACGTGTCTAGTTTCCACCATAAATTATTTTTTAAAGAAACAACAAGAAAATATAACTCTACTTTCACGCCTTTATTATCTTTTTCCTTGAGAGGTGTTAAAAAATATAACCACTTTAGCTACATTTTACGCCTTTTTCTTAATCCTTTTTGTTGAGAGAAGGTGTTAGAAAAAGCTAAATATTAGTGCAAATGAAAGTACAAAGTTGAAAATATATTCCATATATCTTTATTATTTATGTCGAAAGATTTCCCATCTAGACATATTGAACTATGACCTTAAAGTTTTTTTTCCTAAAAATCAATATTTTAAAATTAACCTGCCTAAAAGGTTTTTAGATCTAACTTTTGTAATCGTGCTAGTCCACGTGACGCGATAAAAAAAACGTTTTGGTGTGCTGATGAGACATCTGTCATGCGCAACCAGAGTGCCATGACAGCAACCGACTGCCGTGTCAACCGGACCCTTTCGTTGCATTTCTTCTCATTCAATCAAATAAAATTACTAAAAATTTAAAATCCTACGAAACTCAAAATGTGTGTTCTATGTGATATAAATGTTATATCTTATTGACATGCATAAGACTACGTGCTGTAAATTTTGAGATACTTATAAGTTGTTATTTAGTGGTTTCAAAACCCACTAGTTTTATTGTCGGGTTCATAAATCCGGGGTCTCCGCGGATCGGTTTCCCATAAAAACTCGGCCCAAGCAACAGCGAGCGACTCATGACCGACCCAAGTATCTGGACAATAGGCCAGAAGGACGATCTAATCACCGACCGGAAGGTCTGGCCAAGGAGAGCGGCACCTGTTTTCCGACTCCGGCCCACCTCTCCGACCGGAGCGCTCGCTCCGACTCCAGCCATCTCCGGACAGCTCCGATCGAAAGGCCTGGCCAAAGCACTACTTCCGATTCCGACCCACGTCTCCGACCGGGTACGCAGAAGTCCTGCTCACCGCTCTTCTCCGACTGGCGCAACCAGAGCCAACTAGGACCAACCGACCGGGGACGCCCACCCGGAAAGGACTAGGAAACAAACGAGAAAGAAAAAGGCAAGGCGCACAAGTCAAACCATGATACCAGGGACCGTACCTGTACACCTGCAGGAAAATACTCTGCAACCGCCCTGACATGAACAGTGTTGTAGGCGCCGACTTTTTACCTACAGTATTGTGGGTGCCATTAACTCCCATACGGTAAGGCCCCCACATGCCTCTGGGCATCGACAATGTTGTGGGCGCCGGAATTTACCGTACTGAGTGAACATGGTGAAACTCTCGCATGCCTCTGGGCATCAACAGTATATGCAGGTACCGACATCTACCATACCCGAAACAAGACGATGTAACCTTCCACATGCATCCGACATCCAATAGTATTGTGAGCGCCTACCATCATCATGTACCTGCCGCGCGTGGGCAACAAGGTTTAGAAGCATATATACTCTCTTCCTCTCACTTGTAAGATCATCCCCTTCATCTATAAAAGGGGATGCGCTCTCTCCCAAGAGACTCAGTTAATTCAAGTTCATACAAGTGATTCCAGATTCATTAGATCGACCAAGCTCACTAGCTCATAACCACAGAACTGCTAGTTTGGACCTCAAGCACTCGCTTGAACACTTAGCGCATAGCGGAGCCCCTGTCGCTCTCGGCCCTTCTGACTGGAGCCGATCGGACCTCTTGTACACCCCATCTCTTTTTCTTCTCGTTTGTAACCCCACTGCAAACTTCGAGCACCTGGGCTCAGGAATAGTCACCGACCGACTCAAACTAGACGTAGGGCACGTTGCCTGAACCAGTATAAACCCTGCGTCATTGAGTGCTAGGCCATCTCCGATCACAACGTACGGTAAAATTATAAATATTTACTTTTTGGTCACTTTCTGCATCGATACTTATATTAAATGACAAATTTACATAGTAAAATGAAATATTTATGTGTTTAAGATAAAATTTATAGCATGTAATTTTAAGATATCTCATTCAGATAATTCTATGATTAAATTTATACCCATTTACTAGCATGTTATCTGAATGAGAGAGAAATACAACTCGCGTGACAACTACTAGTGTTATTCTAAACGGGAAAATGAAGAACGGTGAACAGTCGGTCGATGGCCATTTAGCCATTATTCAGGGTAAACGGATCTATATCGAACAAAATGGCTATTTAGATGGTAGACACGTCCGTCTAAACAGAAACTTTGTGCCACCATTTAGCGTTTTAACTGGCTATAAAAGACCTTTAGGCGAATAGCGGATAACATTATTTTGCCGTGAAAAAAAATGTTAAATCTGATTTTTATAGAATCGTTTTTAAATATTAATTTAAAATGTCGATTAAATAAAATAAATCGACCCCGAACTGCTGAACTTTTACTTGAAAAAAAAGAAAATAAATATAAAAAGACAAAGAAAACGGGCTAGTTCTTTCCTCGTCATCGTGATATGGGCTGTTGCAGTTTTTTTTTAGGATCGGCTGTTGCAGTGTTCCTAGGCCTGATCCTTGTGCTGGGCCTTTGGTGGGGTGTCCGAGATCCCATCTGGGGTCGTCAGCGGACCACGATTCCTCAGGCCTCATGCCCTGATCCCCTAACCGAGCAGGAGCCGCCACGGACTCCGACACTCCGTCCGTTCACCCCCTCTGCCTTTCGCTCTCCCGTTCACCCGTGTGCCCGCGCGCGCTTTCTCTCGTGGCGACAACTGGGCGACCGCCGCCGCCGCCACCGCCTACGCTAGGACCCTAGGTCTTCGTCGGCGACGAGCACCCAGCAGGTATGCGCACCCCTTCTCGTCCCTTCCTGCTGTGCGAAACCGAGCACCCGAACCCTAACTTAATCTATTTGGATGTTTGTAACCGGATCTGTTCTAATTACAAGTGTATACATGTACTATGCCTAGTTTTCTGCTAAATTTATTGGGTGTCAATTTGTACACCCATGTTCTTCGATCAGTTTAGCGGAGTAGGGTGTTCTTTTTATCCGTAGCGAGATCGGTTTCCTAAAGGTTTGGTGGTTCAGTTGAATTCTCATGAACTTATACTAATCACGTCTAAATACCCTGCAAGTGGGTTCGCGTGCAGTGTGCTCAGCTTGACATCTTTCTTGTGCTATTGATTGAGCATGACGTGGGTGATGAAATCTGGGCAGTTAAAAATTTGATCTTGAATGCTATTGTGACCTGAAAAATGGGAAGTCAAACTGTATCTTTCCTGTGTTAGTGACGTGCTCAGGTGCTCAAAATGACTTGCCTTATGTGGTGTTTTATTTATGGTCAGAATTACTGAGATCTTTTGTGCACGTGCTCAAGTGCTCTAAATGACTTGCCTTATGTGGTATTTTATTTGAGTGCTTGCTATTTTCAAAAAATTGCTACTAGAGCTCAGTGTTCAAAAAGGCGCTGTTCCGCGCTCGCCTAGGCGCGCCTCTGCGCTGGGTGGAGGGGTACAGCCTTGCCTAGGGGGGTAGGCAGTACCCTAGGCAGCGCCAGCCGCCGGCGGCGGTATGCGCGCAGCTGCACCCAAGGCAGGGAGCGTGCAGGCGACGCTGACATCCGGCGGAGGTCACCGGTGGGGGAGGAGCAGCATCGGGCGGAACGGCAGGCGCGTGCGAGTTCGGGGGTGGTGGGTGCAGACAGAGAGAGGTGCCGGAGAGGGAGAGGAACCGGCGGCGGGCGGGGGCTGACTGAGAGGGAGAGATGCGGGAGAGAGAGAGAGAGATGCGGGAGAGAGAGAGAGAGAGATGCGGGGTGTGCGGCTGGGTGGGAGGAGGCGAAGGGATAAGGTGTGCGGTTGGGTGTGCAGCTGGGTGAAGGGATAAAGTGTAGGTGGATAAGGTGGGCTGGGCTCTTTTGATGGGCCTTTCTTCAAACTTTAGGTCCACAAGTCTCCTATTTTTTCTTTTACTTAATAAGGTACTTTAAGGTAATATATGTATGTGTGTAAAAACCGCTTAGCGCCTTTTGGAACCTTGCTAGAGCTGCAACAGGATCAGGATGTGCATTTGGAAAATTGTTTCTTTCTTTTTACCTTATAGGTAACGCCCTGATGTGGTGTGATTTCCACGTCATTACTCACCATTTTTTGATATGAAACCAAGTTATTGTGGAGGTTATGTTACAGAATCAATGCAAGTTGCCACTATATCCACATCTTTTGTGCCGGTCCTCTAAAAAGAAACAAATGTCCTCTTTTCCCAGTATAGGTACTTTAACTCATCCAGTTTGGGGCTAGTGGATCTTTTAGGCTGTAGTGAGTTTATTTGAAAAGTAGGGGTTGAGTTGAATTCCTGCCTTGTACTACAGCCGGTTTGTCATTCTGATAAGAATCATCTTCGGTAGTTGAACTAGCTCCTCTGGTCCAGATGATGAATAAAAACGACCATAGGGGTGTAATGCTTCAGGCTGCAGCTCAAATCATCTGTGCAAATGCCCTGGCCCGAAGGTTCATGTCCAGCATGCTCAATTTGGGATCTTTCATGTTTTATTGGCTGAACATAAATTGAGTCTGCTGAATCTGTGCAGTTAAAATGTGCTGCAGCAGAATTGTGTTGCTGTGTTATTTTATACACTTACTGAAGTGCCCTTAATGATTGCCCTTACGAAATATGCTTATGTGAGTGTTTGATTACTTTTTTTTATACATGCTAGTAGAATTGTAGATGAGCAGTTAAGAATTTGCCATTGCACGTAGTTGGTAGCTGATGAGGTGTGCTTGTGAAGTCATTGCTCATCTTTTATGGGCACAAGCTAATCTATTTCAGAGGTTATTTTATGGAGTTGCATACTTGCATATGCTAGGAAGCCTTTTGCTTATAATGAAATGTTAGTGATAATGTGCCTCAATTGAGTTTTTATTCCATTTCATCTAAGACGTTCATTTAGCAATTTTTGTCAAACCATTTATCCTGCTTTGTCCCCTGTCTATTTTTTACAATGTTTTCATTATTTATTTAAATTAGGCATGGTACTTTATATGATGTTCCCTTTCAGCACATACTGGCATTATATCAGCAATTCTGGAAAATTGAACATAAAAAATTGTACTTTGACTTTCTCTTAGGCTGGATTTCAGTTGCCAGAAGACTTCAGATTTTTCATACTCCATGCACAAATTGTTATTCACTATAATTCTTCTAGAAAAGGAACCATGTTATACAACAACAATAACAACAAAGCCTTTAAGTCCCAAACAAGTTGGGGTAGGCTAGAGTTGAAACCCAACAGAAGCAATCAAGGTTCAGGCATGTGAATAGCTGTTTTCCAAGCACTCCTATCTAAGGTTAAGTCTTTGGGTATATTCCATCCTTTCAAGTCTCCTTTTATTGCCTCTACCCAAGTCAACTTGGTCTTCCTCTGCCTCTCTTCACGTTACTATCCTGGCTTAGGATTCCACTACGCACCGGTGCCTCTGGAGGTCTCCGTTGGACATGTCCAAATCATCTCAACCGGTGTTGGACAAGCTTTTCTTCAATTGGTGCTACCCCTAATCTATCACGTATATCATCGTTCCGAACTCGATCCCTTGTATGACCGCAAATCCAACGCAACATACGCATTTCCGCGACACTTATCTGTTGAACATGTCGTCTTTTCGTAGGCCAACATTCTGCACCATACAACATAGCAGGTCTAATCGCCGTCCTATAAAACTTGCCTTTTAGCTTCTGTGGTACCCTTTTGTCACATAGGACACCAGATGGTTGGCGCCACTTCATCCACCCTGCTTTGATTCTATGGCTAACATCTTCATCAATATCCCCGTCTCTCTATAGCATTGATCCTAAATATCGAAAGGTATCCTTCCTAGGCACACTACGACCTTCCAAACTAATATCTTTCCCCTCCGTAGTAGTGCCGAAGTCACATCTCATATACTCAGTTTTAATTCTACTGAGTCTAAAACCTTTGGACTCCAAAGTCTCCCGCCATAACTCAGTTTCTGATTCACTCCTGTCCGGCTTGAATCAGAAACTGGAGTTATGGCGGAGACTTTGGAGTCCAAAGGAACCATGTTATGCATGGGCATTATTTTTGTTTTAAAGGGAATCAATAATATGGAGCTCTTCTTGAATGTACTTAATATTTTAAAAGCAAACAGTGAGTAACTGTATCCTGAATCCATGCGACTTTTGATCACCAGGATGCCTTGATCTGTACATGGTCAACAGCCAACACCTGTCGTTGAACTTAAAATTGCCTATGCTAGTGTTCTGTAGTACAAAATAGCAACATGAACATTTAGCAGCAGCTATACGCGCATAACCTACAAGGCTGTATGTGTCGTCATTGGGGATGCTGCTAGAGGCATGTGTGAATGCAGCATCCTTTCATCTTTGTATAATGACCTCGTTATCAGTATCTTATCAGTTTGTTTACGCTGATGGATTATTCTTTATGTGGATGAAGGGGAACTGCAAGATTGATTTTGATGGATTATGGCAAGTCTAGAAGAAGTAACTCCAAAAGAGGACCCATTCCAATTCTGAGGACGGAAAGAGGAAACGGCTAAACTCTAGGCATGATGACACATCTATGTCCTCAGAGCCAATTGAAACCATCTACAGGGTATTGTGCCCAGTAAAAAAGATAGGCAGTGTCTTGGGAAGAGGTGGTGACGTTGTTAAGGCCCTCAGAGAGGAAACTAAAGCCAAGATAAGGGTTGCCGATTCCATTCCTGGTGCAGAGGAGAGAGTAATTATCATCTTCAATTACCAAAATCAACCTGAACTGGCTGATGAAGCAGCTGAAACTAAATTTAGTGATGGCTTAGGGAACATGAAACCCCATTGCTTTGCCCAAGATGCCTTATTGAAGATACATGATAAGATTGTGGCTGATGAAATTCATGATGGAGTCGCCCATGATGAAAAGTCTGAAAGTGCTGATGATGTGATTGCTCGAATTTTGGTTCAAGGCAATCAAGTTGGCTGCCTTCTAGGAAAAGGTGGCTCCATTATACAACAACTACGAAGTGATACTGGTGCTGGGATCCGTGTCTTGCCATCTGAAAACCTTCCCCAGTGTGCCCTTAAAAGTGATGAACTGGTGCAGGTAAGGCTGTATTAGTAGTAGAAACTCCTTTATTGTCTTATTCGGCTTGGTAATGCCTTTTGCTTCCATTGGTTCCTGTGGCCTCATATACTGTTTCCTTATACTTGGATTAGCAATCAATTGTTCATGTATTATTTTTTCTGGAAATAAACAATTCGCTGTGGACATATCAATTATTGTTCTACTTCTACCTGTCTAGTTTCGCATGGATTCGATAACTTGATTTTCCCTATCAATTAATTTAATTAACAAAACGATGGAATTTTGTGTCATGATGTTCTCGTATCTAGAAATTTGTGTCTTTGTCATGTAGTTTCACTTTTGGACATCAGTACATGGGTATCATATATCATATTGTTGTCATGATATTTCAGATATCTGGAGCACCTTCTCTTGTAAGAAAAGCTCTATATGAAATATCTACTCGTCTCCATCAGCATCCTCGTAAGGAAAATAGACCTCTTGAAGAAATAATAGATGCAAGCGCACAAAGGAAATGCGAGTCTCCAACACCACTACAACATGAAAATCCAATGTTGCCGCACCTGCATAGTGACCATCCACCTCCAATACCCCTGCTTGATCCATATAGAAGT